>NC_056743.1:1842886666-1842953153 GCF_019279795.1 Protopterus annectens | reverse complement strand
CTAGATGCCGAGGGTGTCCCAATGTCTTTGTTTATGACTTCCATGATAATACGCTCCATAGCTTTACAGACCAGACTAGTCAGGCTTATGGGGCGATAGTTTCCGGGCTCCGTTGTCGCACCACCTTTGTGGAGTGAGACCACTGTAGCTGTACGCCATTCTTTGGGTACATATCCTGTAGTAAGGCTAAGTTTGAACAGTGACTTAATGTGAGGGTTCATTTCTTCTTGGAGCTCGTTTAAGACACAGCCTGGGACACCATCTGGTCCCATAGATGCTGTGTTTTTTGCTTTGGAGAGGACAGCTTTCACCTGTGCATCTGTGATGTCAGGGGGGTTACATTCAGTTGGGATAGGCATTTGCTCCTTTGGGGGGGGAGGGGGGGGAGTTTGTGCTGAATTTGTCTGCCAGGATGTTGGCTATGTCTGTAGGTTCGGCATATTTTGTACCGTTATGCAACAATTCAGAGCATATCTGGGAGTTTCCGCCCATGTTCCTGACATAACTAAAGAAGGTCTTGTGATTATCTTTAGTGTCTATGGCAATTTTTCTTTTGAAACTGGCCTTTGATGATTTTATGAGAGAATGAAGTTTCTTGCTAATACTGATCAGAGATGCCTTCCCTTTTTGGGATTTTGCCTGTCTGTCATGTAGTAGCTTCCTCCTTCTGTTGTATAGCTTATTTATGGCCAGGGTCCACCAGACTGGTCTCCTGTTTTTGGAGGAGTGAGTCTTGGTTTTATTTGGGATAGCACGATCCATGCATTCCTGCAGGTGCTCATAGAATGCATTTGTAAAGGATTCTGTGAATTGGGCTGTATTATCCTCTGGCCCAAGGGCTTTAAAGGATTCTATCTCAGTCTTGAGAAGTGCAAAGTTGGCTTTTGAGAAATTCTTTACAGTGATTTCCTTGGCTGGGGGTGGGGACAGGATATGGATGTCCAGGGAAATTTGTTTATGGTCTGATCTTACCAATGAGGGGTTTACCTCTGGTGTGGAACATAGAGTCCCCATGTTGGTGATGACCAGGTGCAATATGTTGTTCCCTCTTGTGGGAGTGGTGACCAGTTGTTCCATTGTGTTAGAGTTTATAAATTCAAGGAAAAGTTGGGCGAGGGTGTTTGGGCTTGAGTAGTTTTCCCAGTCAATGTTTGGGTAGTTGAAGTCACCCAATAACATAGTGTTTGAAGAGACCTTCATATTCTCCAGTGTTCTCAGGAATGCCAAGTGGGGTTCCTGTAATAGGGAGGGTGTTCTGCAGCAGGCTACAAACTGAAAGGCAGTTTTGCCCGCTGTTAGTTGCACACGGATGGTTTCCGATGCTTCGTGCAGTGCCACCAACCTGGAGGTGTAGGTATCTTTGATGAATATAGATACTCCCTCTCCTTTTGTGCTTCAGTCAGAGTTTTGGGGCCAAAACGCATGCTATGAGTTATAACCTGGCAGTGCTGGGGTGCTCTCAGGAGCCTTGAACCAGGTTTCTGTTACTGCACAGACATCGATTTTCTCCATGCTGAGGAGAGCCTCGAGTGCATGCATCTTGAGGTTTAGACATCTGGCATTGAGTAGCATTACCTTTAGTTTTTTTATCCTTGGGTTGTCAATGGAGGTGGGTTTGTCCTTTGAGCCTTGCCTAAAAAAGGCACTATGGGGGTGGCAAGAGCCTTGGCCAGTATATTAAAGCTTAAGGCTGAAAGCTGCAAGCCATCCCTAGCGAAGCAATGTGGCTTGTCGAGCATGTCATCCCAGGTTGACAGACACTGGATCCCCTTTGAATGACACCAATACTTTAGCCAATTGTTGAAACTGATCACTTTGTCTTTATACTGTGGCATCATTCTTGGTGAGGGCAATATGCTACTCAAGGTCAGGGTCATACCAGCCTGGGCTACATGGTCAGAGAGCTCCTTTATGTCTCTTTTCATGTAGTCCAGGGAGGTACGTCTCAGGTCATTCACACCAGCATGGACAATGATGGAGTCATACTTGTACTTGCTTTGGAGTGACCTGAGTGCTTGCATTATGTGGCGGATCCTGGCACCCGACAGGCAGCTTGCAGTGACCTTCTCCTTGTTCAGTCTGGTGAGCGGGACGTCAGTGTGCCGGACAACAGAGTCCCCTATAACAAGTGTATTTGGTGTGTAGTTTGGCCTCATGGGCTGTGACTGTGAGGCACACTGATTTTGTGAGATATGTGATTCGTGGGTATTGTTGAGGGGTGGCTGTTGCTTGGGTGTCTGCTTAGGAGGTCTTTGCTGTTTAGGCAGATTTTTGTTTAGAGTCTCCGAGTATGTTTTTGTGTGTCTATGTGTTGGGTATGCAGATGCAATATGTCTGTGTGAGACTGGATTTGTGGTGCGGGTGGTTACCTTTTCCTCCTGACTGACTGTTCCAGTCTTGGGTTGAGAGAGCTCTGCCTCCAGATTGGCTGTGTAACTGCATCTTTCACATGTATTAGAGTTTGTTGGAAGGAGGAGAGGGTTGTCTGTGTACATAAGGCAATTGTAACATTGCCTCAAAATTCCCAGATTCACCAGGGAAGGGATTCTGGGATATTGCCTCGGCCCACTGATGCAGTGTTCTTGGCCTTAGAGAGAGAGCGTTAAGGACTTGTTCCCTAGTGATAGTAGGGGGACTTGTAATTGATGGTTGAAGTTCACGGGGGAAGATGTGTAAAGTTGGAGTTGAATTTGTCAGTCTCTAGGTTTTCTATATCTTCTGGCTAGGTATAGGTTGCTCGATTAACAATTAGCTCTGTACACAATTGTGCATTGCTTTTGAGATTGCGGACATAGCTAAAGAATACCTTGTGGCTGCCCTTGGCCTGTGAGACCAAATTTACCCCAAATTTGGCTTTGGTAGACTTTATTTATCCTTTGAATTGTTTGTTTAGTCTGATGAGAGTGCTTTATCCTGCTGGATGCTAATTTTTGCCAGGATTTTCTTCTTTATGTTATACATCCTGCTGATGTTGTGATTCCACCGGGGTGGCTTGTTTTTTTTTTTTTTAAGTTAATTCTGTACTTCTTTCTGGTGGATACAGCTGCCTCTATACAGCTATTAACATGCTTGTTTCTGTGAACAATTATGTGTAGGAAGCAATGTTCTCAAGGTTTATGGGGGATTGAAATTTTGACAGCTTATCACTTAAATGTGGGAAGCTAGCCTAAGAGTAGTTCCTGAATATTCCGGGGTTAGCTGGGTTTCCAGGTTTTATTTTTACTTCAAAGGAGACCATTTTGGGGTCTGACCTTATCAGAGAAGACATTACACCAGGGTGTGTGCAGTACTCTTCCATATTAATGAGGACCAGATCCAGTATGGTTGCACCTCTGGTTGGTGTAGTGACAATCCGGTCCAGGGAGTTTTTGTTTATAAAATCCATGAATCCCAGTGCCTGTACATTTGGTGCCATATATGATTCTCAGTTAATAGTGGCATAAATAAGTTGCCCATTAATATGGTATTGGATTGGATAGTGAGTGTTTCCAGTAAGTTTAAAAACATGTTATGGGTTTCATGGGTTATAGACAGGGACCTATAACTTGCAAGGAAGTGGTATAGGATTTTGCCTATAGTGATGTGAATGTGGAAAAGCTTGTGTGCATTGTCCTGTTTGACAAGCCTTGAAGCATATTTTTTATGTAAATCAAGATACCTCTACTTTAGACTCTGTCTGTGTACTGCTGGTCTAAATGAGTGGAAGGCATTACAGCCTTGCACTGCTAGTGTGCTCTGTGTGGCATTATACCATGTCTAAGTGACTGGACAGATGCCAGCATTCTCTAGGCTGAGGAGAGCTTTTAGTGAGTGGAGTTTTTCTTTGTTTATTCTCCTAGCAATGAGCAGTAACACCTTTAGATTTTGTTGGTTTTGATTTGCTATGCTAGAAGTATTGTCGGTTTGGCATTGCCTAAAAAAGGCACTATGGGGGGAAACAATGCTTTAGCTAATATTTGAAAGCCTGGAGGAGAGCAGTACAGACCATCCTTGGTAAAGCAGAGTGGTCTGTTGACCATCTCCTTCCATGCTGACATATATTGCACCACCAAGAATGACACCAGAAACTAAGCTAATTATTAATGTCAGTCGTCTCCTGTTCTTATTGTGGTATCATTCTTGGGGAAGATAAAATGCTGCTAGTGCTAGGCTCATATCACCCTGAGACACATATTCCAAGAGCTCCATGATGTCTCTCTTCATATCACACAGGGATGTATGTCTCAGGTCATTTACTCCCACATGGAATATGATTGACTCATACTGGCATGTGTGGTCCAAAGATTTGACTCTGTATGTAATGTGGTGAATCCTGGCTCCTGATAACAAGTGACTGTGACTTTCTCCTTACACAGCCTTGTGAGAGGGAGATCAATGTGTCTCACAATGGAATCTTCAGTGACCAAATGTTGGATTGTTTAGTGGCTTGCCTTATGGGCTTAGAAGTACAGACTCCATCCTTCTCCTATTATGTCAACTCTGCCCCCTGGTATTACTCAGTCCTCTTCTATATCCATGTGATTTTGTTTTTATAACACTTTGCATGTCATCATCGAATAATCTTCCTGTTTCAACATTTATTATTTCTGACCTGCTGTCCCTAGTTCTTCTTGTTTTCTTAGGTCTAGTTCATTTTTTTAGCCCCCTAGTCTGCCAAAATGATTATTTCCTTTATACATACCTACTTTCTGTACATTTTATGCAACTCTTATTTTATTCTTATTTTACTGATTCATCATATTTCTCCTACCTGGTCCTTTCTGGCCTACCATGCCTCATTCATTTTCCATTAGTACTTCATCATCTTCCTTATCAAGTCCACACTGCACAACATTTATACTATCTTTACTTGATCTGTTTTGTTAATTTTTCATGCTTGTTTTAGACTTTTTTGTAACAGACTTTCTTTTTCATTATCCTCAAAACATCCATAGATTTGGTATTTTATGTATCACGTCTAAAATTTCCATCTGATCATTCAACATTTGATTTACTCACATACCCCTGTGCCCTAATTCCTTTTTTTTTCCTATCATATTTTGTGCATACTGTATAAAAACATCTCCCATCTCTGGTGCCTCATAACTTACATAACTAATGTCTTCTAATAAAATATATTGTTCCATGCTTGCAAAAAAAAAAAATGAACAAAAGAAAAATTGTAGTTGGTATATGTGTAGACTAAACAATTATTTGTTTGCAGAAGGCCTGTGTGTTGGTTTTAAATCTATTCACAGAAATTATTACACGAATAGCCTTCAGTCTTGTCAAATATCTTACCAAAATTATATTCTGGTCTTCTAAATTTTGTACCAAAATTTGTATTGTAGCCTCAGGTCTAGAATGCATTAAATGTCTCTGGTATTCCTTGACCACATCTCAGTTGTCCACTACTCATTTTCCTTATTCAAGCCCCAGACCCTGAAGTGACACTTACCAACTTTCCTTCCCATGAGCCCTATCAGTGAGTTGTCAAAAATCTCCTGTGTGAGACACTTAGCTGTTTACTTAATATTTAAGCCACTGTTCTAACCACCTAAAATTCTGTTTACACTTCCTTTCACTCATTGTTCTGCCATTTAATTTCCACTTCCTCTTGCCTACTCAAAAACGGGTTCATTGCCTTTCTCCTTTGATTCTCCATCACTATCTATTATATTTTGTACATATTTCTACATCTTCACCCTTTTAGAGTAGGCAATGAGTTATCTTAACACCAGATGGCTAGGGCAGAATATTGACTGATGATATTCCTCTGTTCTCATTCATATTCATTACAGCCAAGTGCGCCTCCAGGCATTTCTGCAGTTACATCCTACTGTGCCTCTAGGTGTCAAATATTATTTGATCATATTTGCATTAATAATTCCAAAACCATGCTACATACAAGGTATCAGAATATTTTATCTTGAAGCATACATGACAAACACAATTGCACTGATATTCGACCTCTGTCAATGAGTATTTGTTAGGCCTGTAAGGTGATAACTTAATTTTTTCAAGGCTCAAGCCACACCCACTAGGAGTTAAAGGTACATATGCAAAAGAGCTGTACTGGAGGGAATGAGTTAACCCAGCAGCCGTCAATCAGATGGCTGTATATTTTTTTGTAATTATTGGCTGAAGTATTACCACAGTTAGTAAACTGCACAACCAAGGATTAAAATGAATTGAAAATAAGCAAAGAAGCAAGTTTGCAATATTGTTAGTCAGCATTACAGACCTGCTTCTGCATGTGATGTGTAACAGCATGCAACACACATTAGGCATTTGCATGCTACGTTTTACCACTATCCATGATCTAGATTTTGGAAGACTGATCCAAATTGATTCAGACTGATCCAGGCCTGGGAATCTACAGATCATTGGCAGCTTGATATATCTCCTCTAAATTCAACCAATGACTTATATTTTTGTAAATAAATCTTCTGATTTGGGCATGGGAATACACTGTAAATTAACCACCAATGTAAACATAGTAAAGCAGTGATTTGGTTAGAGACATTATGATGTGTGAAATGAACTGAATATGTTACTCTGGACTGAAATGCGTTTATTTGTTACTTAGTCAAAGCACAGTATTTGATGATATAGGTGTTATTCTGTGTCCACAAGAAACTTTAACTGTTATTCTATTACTTGAATAGTATTAAATAGTCTAAGAGTACATCTGCCAATGTATGAAACAAACTGAATTCATGGCATAATTTATTGGATTTCAACACAATAATACACCACATGTGCATAAAAAGTCATGGGTGTGTGTAGGGGGCATGTCTGAGTTTGAAAACAGTTTCATTACTGCCACTTGACTACAGTCAAATGATCATAAAGAGGTGAGAGTAGGAAATTGTCTCTATGAAGCAAGTGGAAAATGCTACCATAGTTTGAAAATTACTTCATTACAGTCCAACAATTGATATGTGTATAGCAAAAAAAAAGTGTACTTTTAGGGGGGTTAGGCTATGTGTCAAACAGCTGACCTACATTCACTAGATCACACTTATCTGATAAATGGGTTGACTTGGTTTTTGTGTGAAATAAGTTACAGCAGACATTTCTTTCACTTAATCATTGTAGTTGATTTCACCCTGTCAAAAGGTGGAATCAGGTAAGGGGTTAGTCTGAGTATGAGAGGAACTGATGACAAATAGCACTTAATCACAGTTAACATAGACCTGGATTCTTAGGGCACACACATGCACGCGTGTGTGTGTGTGTGTGTGTGTGTGTGTGTGTGTGTGTGTGCGCGCGCGCATGTGTGTGTGTGTGTGTGTGTGTGTGTGTGCCTAAAAATGAAATATGTTATAATACATTACGGTAAGCATAATTTTAGAATACACCTAGTCAGAAAAGTTCTTTATTTTGGGAAAAGAGCAGACTGGGAATAAAAGCAACAGACCTGCTGTCATTTGATCACAGCTAAATAATCGTGGGTGCAGATTCAATAAAGCCTACATGATGCACTTTGACCATGTGCGCATTGTGGCATGATGCACACATGATAGTACGCCATTTTGCATTCACTAAGTGGCTCTACACAATTGGTAGAACCATGCAAACATGATAAAAATCCTGGCATACTAATTTCAGCATAAGCAGTTGAACTGTATGCTAATCAACAACTCCAAGATACAGGAGCTACTCAACAAGCTATAAAAGCGATCATATAAACTCATTGTAGGTTTCCTTGTGAACTCCAAAACCTATTGGAATACAGCCACAGAAAGTACTGTACACAGAAATATTGTTAGGGGCTGCAGTTGCTCTTGTGTATGCAATGGGCCCAATTTTATGTTGCAGCTGTTACTAATAGACCTCAGCCAAGAAGGGGAAGGGGGTTGAGACCCATTTATCTTTCTATGGTCTGTATGATGTGGAAATTGTAGAGCACTACTGGGTTGATAAAGACACACTACAAGAAATCTGCAACCTCTATTATCCACAACTGAAAGCAAGGGCAAATCAAGGGGAACCAGTACCTTTGGAGACTAAGGGTATGTGTGGCACTTAGAATATTAGCTACAGAAACCTTTCAGAGGCCAACAGGGGATATGATGGGGTGTCACAGGCATCAGCAGCCAGGATCCTACATCAATTCCTGAATGCTATGCTACAACATACCAATTATTTTATACAGTTTTCCCATACACCTGAGGACAGAGCTGCAACTATGCAGGATTTCTACCCTGTAGCACAATTCCCTGAAGTTCTAGGTGCCATAGACTGCATGCACATTGAAATTAAAGTGCCACCCATGGAATAGAGAAGGATGTACATAAACAAATAGGACTTCAACTCCATTAACTGCCAAGTCATGTGTAATGCTAAGGGAATCATCCTGAATGTGTGCTCTGACAACCCTGGCAATTACCATGCCTCACATATCTGACACAACTTCCAACTCTATCAGAGGTTTTCTAGAGGTGTTATCCCACAGGTTCATTTACTGAGGGATGCAGGGTATGCATTGTAGCAGTGGCTGATAATGCCCATCAGGAATGCACACCCACCCACTGAAGAATGCTATAATAAGGCACATGCTCAAACAAGAAATGTCATAGTGCTTGTGTTTGGCCTACTGAAGTCATGGTTCCTGTGCCTAGATATATCAGGGGAGCCCTACAGTACAATCCCCATACATGTGCTGAAATTTGCACTGTCTGTGCCATCCTTCACAATGTTATTCTGAGAAAACAGCTGCAGCAGGAACACCAAGAGAAAGGGGCACACATCCCACCACTACTGACAAGGTCTCCACAGCCACAAGCAGGTGAGGGTCAGAGTCACTGTGGGTGTAGGTAGATATAGGAATGCACAATATACTCTCTCTCTGGCCAAGAGGAAATGGCTAGCACACATGCTTACCACCTAAGGGTGTAAAACCTGCATCCTATCCACATACTGTACATGCAGTAACATTGATGCCAGGCAATGCTCACAGCTGTTACATACACATGGAATGGCTGTGTACTACTAGCATCACATAGACTCAGCCCTGAAGTAAAACACTTGTAACTGCTGGACTATCAAGGTAAGTGCTGAACACGGAATATGACAATAGATGTCTAAGAACACAAATGATTGGCAGATCTTTGCATACTGTTACTTGCTAATGTAACTAAGTATATGGCATGTAATTCTAGCATGTCCAAAGGTCAGTTGTCAATCTCCTCTCCGGTCCAGCTGGTGAATCTGGGAATCTTGAGGCAATGTTACAACTGCCTCATGTACACAGACAACCCTCTCCTCCCAACAAATTCCAACACATGTGAGAGATGCAACCATATAGCCAAACTGGAGGCTAAGCTCTCTCAACTCAGTACTGGCATAACCAGTCAGGAGGAGAAGGAAACCACACTCACTACAATTCCAGTCTCACATAGACCTACCACGACAGCAAACCAAACACATAATCACACAAAAACATACTCAGAGGCTCTAAATAAAGATCTGCCTAAGCAGCAGAGACCTCCAAAGCAGACACCCAAGCAACCGCTACCCCAAAACAAAACACGTGCAACACATATCTCACAAAGCCAGTGTGCCGAACAGTCACAGCCCTTAAGACTAAACAACACACCTGATACACTTGTAATAGGTGACTCTATCATCAGGCACACTGACGTCCCGCTCACCAGGCTGAACAAGGAGAGGGTCACGGTGAGCAGCCTGTCAGGCGCTAGGATCTGCCACATAACACAAGCACTCAGGTCACTCCAAGGCAAGTACAAATATGACTCAGTCATTGTCCATGCTGGTGTAAATGACCTGAGACATACCTCCCTGGACTACATGAAAAGAGACATAAAAGAGCTCTCTGAGCATGTAGTCCAGGCCGGTATGACCCTGACCTTGAGTAGCATCTTACCCTCACCAAGAATGATGCCACAATATGAAGACAAGATGATCAATTTCAACAATTGGCTTAAGTACTGGTGTCATTCAAAAGGGATCCAATGCCTATCAGCTTGGGATGATATGCTCGACAAGCCACGATGCTTCACTAGGGACAGCTTGCACCTGTCACCCCTGGGCTCTCAGATATTGGCAAAGGCTCTTGCTCCCCCCATAGTGCCTTTTTTAGGCAAGGCTCAAAAGACAAACCCACCTCCATAGGTATCACAAGGGATAAGAAACTAAGAGTAATGCTACTCAACGCCAGAAGTCTAAACCTCAAGATGCACGCACTCAAAACTCTCCTTAGCATGGAGAACATCGATATCTGTGCAGTAACAGAAACCTGGTTCAGGGCTCCCGAGAGCACCCCAGCACTACCAGGTTATACCTCATACCGTGCTTTTCAGCCCCAAAACTTGGACCGAACCACAAAAGGAGGGGGAGTATCGATATTCATCAAAGATACCCACACCTCCAGGTTGGTGGCAAAGCACGAAGCATCAGAGACTATCCATGTGCAACTAACAGTGGGTAAAACTGCCTTCCAGTTTATAGCCTGCTACAGACCACCCTCCCAAACCCAGGAACCCCACTCGGCCTTCCTGAGAACACTGGAAAATATGAAGGTCTCTCCAAACACCATTATATTGGGCGACTTCAACTACCCAAACATAGACTGGGAGCATTACTCTACTCCAACACCCTAGCCCAAAGGTTCCTAGAATTTATAAACTCAAATACTATGGAACAACTTGTTACCACTCCCACAAGAGGAGAAAACATACTGGACCTGATCATCACCAACATGGGGACTCTATGCTCCAGACCAGAAGTGTATCCCTCACTGGTAAGATCAGACCATAAACTAATCTCACTGGATATTCACATCCCGACCCCACCCCCTGCCATGAAAACCACAGTGAAAAACTTCTCTAAACCAAATTTCACAATCCTCAAAACCAAGGTGGAATCCTTCAAAGCCCCCGGGCCTGTGGAAAATACGGCCCAGACCGCAGAATCCTTTATAAATGCATTCTATGAACACCTTCAGGAATGCATGGATCATGCGATCCCAAATAAAACCAAGACCCAATCCTCCAAAGGCAGACGTCCTGTCTGGTGGACCCCAGCCATAAACAAACTATACAATAGAAGGAGGAAGCTACTAAATGATAGAGCAAAATCCCAAAAAGGGAAGGCATCACTGATCAGTATTAGCAAAAAACTACGGGCACTCATAAAATTGTCTAAGGCCAGCTTTGAGAGAAAAATTGCACAGGACACTAAGGATAATCACAAGGCTTTCTTTAGTTATGTTAGGAACCTGGGTGGTAATTCCCAGATATGCTCAGAATTAGTCCAAAATGACAAAAAATACACTGAACCCACAGACATTGCCAACATCCTAGCTGACAGGTTCAGCACAACCCCCCCCCCCACCAAAAGGGCAAATATCTATCCCAGCAGAGTGCTACCCCCTGACATCTCAGATGCTCAGGTAAGAGCCGCCCTCTCCAAAGCAAAAAACACAGCATCAATGGGACCAGACGGTGTTCCGGGCTGGGTCCTACATGAACTCCAAGAAGAGCTAAACCCAAACATAAAACTACTGTTCAATCTCAGCCTCACTACAGGATATGTGCCCAAAGAGTGGCGTACAGCAACAGTGGTCCCTCTCCATAAAGGTGGTGCCTCAATGGATCCTGGAAACTATCGCCCCATAAGCCTGACTAGCTTGGTCTGCAAAGCTATGGAAAGGATCATCATGGACCTCATAAATAAAGATATTGGGGACCTACAGACACTGGATCCTACACAGTTCGGCTTTGTTAAGGGCAGATCCTGCCTCTTAAACCTGGTTGATTTCTTTGAACAGTCACCAAGGCCATTGACGAGGGGAAGGTGGTCCACACAGCCTACCTGGACCTCACAAAAGCCTTCGATACAATACCCCACTCGGGCATTATAGATAAGCTCACCAGCTTAAATATAACCCCTATGTCACTAGATGGATTGCAAACTGGCTCAAGGACAGAACCCACATGGTTAGAATTGCTGGAGCCATGTCAGACTCCAAACCAGTTACAAGTGGTGTCCCACAAGGCTCAGTCCTGGGACCTCTCTTGTTCGGTATATATTTCTCGGAGGTACAGGCCAACATGGAAGGACTGTGGCTGACCAAGTTCACAGATGACTGCAAACTGGGCACCATAATCAACTCTCCAGCCGACACAAGCATCCTCTAAAAGGGCGTCATAGAAACAGACAACTGGTGCCATAGCCATGGCCTCAAGCTAAATGCCAAAAAGTGTATAGTCATCCCCTTTGGCAAAAACAAAGTGCCCACAAATTACCACATAGGTGGTAATCCATTAAGTACAGAAGAAGTAATTAGGGATCTGGGGACCCAAGTTGATAGCAATCTCTCATTTGACAACCACGTAGCCAAAGTGGTTAGAAAAACATTTTATATAGCCCACCTAATCATGAAGGGATTCACATCTAGATCAGGGGAGGTCATTGTGCCTCTTTACTCATCCCTCATCAGGCCCATAATTGAGTACAATGCCCCTTTTGGGATGTACCTTACCAGACACCTGCAGCAACTGGAAAGACCCCAAAAGTACCTCACCAAGAGGATCAAAGGGCTCAAACAGATGCCATATGCTGCCCGGTTAAAGAAACTCCAGCTCTACTCAGTGGTATACCGCCTGTTCAGAGGCGGTGTGTGCCTGACGTATAAAGCCATGTCCAACCCAGAATTAATGGACATGCTGCACCTCAGAAAATCCAAATCCCATCGAGCTACACGCTCGAGAGACTTGAACCTCAGTATTGAAATAAATAGGACATGCTGGAGGGACAGATTCATAACCCAGAGGATCCCTTCACTCTGGAATAAAATCCCAGTCCAGGTTAGGCAGAGTCCCTCATTGACTCTCTTCAAGAGGAATCTTGATGAGTGGATGGGAGATCGTAGGTTTACCCCGGGTATCACTTCTGTGTCACTGTTAGACAGAGGCACAGTATACTAACCTCGAAAAAGGGCATAGCAAAATAAATTTAAAATGGGTGGCGAAAGCCAAACACATTCTGGCTAGGCTTATAAATGCCCTAGGGCAGATAGCCTAGTATGAACCTATGAACCTATATAAGGTAGTTGTGTTTGTAACATATTGCACTCAGACGCAAACACCAATGTTTAGTCAATTACAAGGAATACCAATGGATTACTGTATTATTATATACCACAGAAATAACAGAATGACTACACAACTGCAAGAGCAAAACTCTTGAAACCTAACTTTTGCTGTGGCAATACACAAATAGTGCTTGGCTACCCCACCCCTAAAACAGCAGGAAAATGAGTTTGTACAATCCAAGGAATAACACATAATGCACTTGTTATAAATTCTTTCCACACAATTCTCACAAAATGTGTACAGATTTACAACACAAAAGTCAATTGTATACAATTACTAGTCACCTCTCACTCTGGTGGTGTCTATGGGCTATCTTAGAAGCATAACACCCTTGTGTCATTGACAATATAGTACTTTACATTTCCATGGAATAAGATGGAAGACTGCAAGGTAACCAGTTTTAACAATACCACTTGTAATGACAGTTAATAAGGCTGTCTATCTCTGAAAGTCTTTTACTCCCACTTGCCCTAGTCCTCTGTCTTCTATTATACCTAAAATTATTACACATAACTTGTACACCTTTTACAACACCATCCATAACATCTATGCAACCCTTATCTCTCTCTAGCTACTCAGATATATCCCCAAGTATGTATGCTCTTTACACACATTTACACACCAATCAAAAATTATAAACAAATGCCTACAGCACCATACCTCTCACTAATCACTCAAAACGAAAGCAGCTATTCCTTACGTACCCACACGCACAATCTAACTTATGCCAATGCGGAGATATCCACCCACACCCAGGACCTGACCCTTAGACTTGCAACTCTACCAGCTCATATAAATTACTAAATATCACAACACTCAATGTCCAAAGTATTAGGAGCAAAATACCAAAATCCCATGCCTGATTAACCCTCAGTAAACCAGATATAATAGTTGCAACTGAAACCTGGCTGAAACCCTATATAAAATATATTGAATTCTTCCCCCCAGGCTATAGTTGTCTAGGTATAGATCTCACAAACAGGAGGCAGCATCACCATATTGTATCTAAGCACCTTCATCATTGCATCTTACTCCAACCCCATTCCACAATTTTCCACAGCTGAGATACAAATATTTTTAAAAATGAATAACTCTAAGAACCTTTGCGTCATAGCCATTTATATCCCTCCAGGTAACAACATTCCTCTGCTAGAAAAAATTCTTGTCTAGGTATCAAACAATATAAGAAATGAAACAATTATCCTGGTCAATGTAAACATAAACTGGATAGATATCTCAAATTGATCTCTACCATCTAACATCAACCTCTTTAACTTGACACAATTAATAACTGACATTACCAGACCCAACAGGGACAAAGACAGCAGTCCAATCCTTGATTGGATACTAATATCTGACCCAAACAAAATTTCAGAAGCAGGCACACTGTGTCCGCCTCCCTGCCTATATTCTACATAAGAACATTCCAACACCATGTCAGCATTTATATAAACCTAGCCAATTTCAACCCCAAAACCTTAAAATAAAATTTGAGAAACATCAATTGGAGTAGACTAAAAGTCCTTCCACTTGATGAAGCAGTAGAATTACTCAATTCTACCTTTCTGGATACCCGAAACAGACTTGCCTCAGTAAGACAAAAAAAAGAGTAAAAACTAATCATGCCATCTGGCTCTCCAAATCTACCAAACAAATAATGTTTGCCAGGGACAAAGCATGGAAAAAATGGTGTAGATCAAAGAATCCTTCTGACCTCCTACAGCTTAGACAGCTTAGATTTAGACAGCTTATTAATCAAGTAAAGCACCTAGTCATAAATTATAAAAAAGAACACTGATTCTGCCTCCAAAAGACCTATAAACAGAACCCAAAACCTTTGAATCTCCATTTTATCTCTGCTAAACCCTGGTACCAAAAACAATCTCTACCCACATCCAGACAAAACACCTGGTGAAATCATCACACTCTTCAACACACATTTCATCAGTACAATATCCAGCTGTGCTGCTACCTTTCCTCAGACTAACAACACTAACACTTGTCTGCCAAATTCCTCTTCACAAAATACTACTACTCCCTCTAAACCTACCTTTTCTTTCTCCTCTATACCTACTGCTACTATCACAAAACTGCTTTTTAGCTGAAACCTGGCACTAGCACTCCTGACACCTTACCCCAGAATACCCTCAATTGCCTGCTAAGGCCATTGCCTACCTCATTAGCATACTTCTTTATAGATCTATCCAAGAATCCTATGTACCTAATATCTTGAAGAAAGCATGTATTCTCTCCCTCCATAAAGGTGGCAACAGCACAGACATCTCAAATTTTCGCCCTATTACCATTCTCTCCCCCCTCTCTAAAATTCTGGAAAAATGTATCCACAATCAACTTCTAGACTACCTCTTTCAAAATCAACTACTCTCTCTAATTCAACATGGATTTAGACCAGGCCACAGCAGCATAACTACCACTCAAATCATTCATGGACATGGTCAATCGAGGTGGAGATGTTGGCAAAACTGTATCCTCACTCTTTGTTGACCTTTCTAAAGCCTTTGATAATGCCTCCCACCATTTACTTCTCTCCAAACTCTCTAATCTAGGCATATTACCTCCAACTCTAAACTGGTTCACAAACTGCCTAACAAATAGGCAACAATCCACTAAATGGTAAAACTCTTTCTCCCCATTCCTCAACACATAAACAGGCATTCCCTAAGGCTCCATTTTGGGACCTCTTCTCTTTAGTATTTTCATCAACAACTTTCACTCCACTCTGATTAATGGATCAGTAGTACTATATGCTGATGGCGCAACCATTATCTGCTCTGCCAACTCTATTACTGCACTTCTGCAAATAACCCAAAATACCTTTACTTCTACTGAAACTTAGATGACCAATAATCATCTTTCCCTAACCCTCAACAAAACCAAACTGCTGCTATTTACCCCCAAGTAAAGCACTCCCATAAATAAGATGGACTTTATCATACACTCTGAAAACATGACAACTACAGAGGTACTCTCTCATGCAAAGCTACTCTAGGAGTTATCTTGGATAAAAACCTTTCTTATGACCTCCATGTTCACAGCAATAGCAAAAAAAAAAACACACACCAAAAACTAGGCACCCTCTACAGACATAAAATCTTTCATATCAGCTCAGCGAAATAAACTCTTGCCTTCCTACCTTCTTTCTTATATAGACTCTGCTACACTTTGCTGTGAAGGAAAGGTTAGTTTTCTTTTTATTTGTTGTATTTTGTTATTAGTTTATTGCCTTTTTATATTTTGAATACTGTGATTTGTTTTCTTTACCTTGTGTTTCACTTGTATTCTGCTTTTAAGTGCATATTAAAACTTCAAGAGACCGCAGCTCTCTCTTGTGAGTTACGCAGAAATTTTTTCCAACCCGCTCACCCTGTTGCTATTCTGTTCTTAAATACTACTGTCTTTCTAGCTGCCTGCCTCTTATGTTAATTTGACCATATATCTTATTTCCTCTCTGCTTTCACTGTCTTGTGTGAGTAAGCAGAAAATTATCATTTTGTGAAATCACTCCCCTTCACCTATTTAAATTTATTGGTCGTCCTACTGTATTCCATAGTACCAGAATACAAAAGCGATCACCCTCTTTCAATCTATCTTGCTGTTTTAAAAATAGTGACTCCCCACTAAAACTTAACCTTTTAGACAGGTAAAACTTAAATCACCTACTTTCACATCTAACTTTTTCTAGTGCACACTGCAGTGTGTAGGATAAACCATTTTTTTCATCTTACCTTTAAGCATCCCTGTGACTAGCACTTGCTCTAATACCTGCTGTAAAGCACAAAGCCTTAAACTGATACACGCACTCAACTTTCCTTATTAATAAGGATAAATTATTTATAATTAATTAAGGAGAAATTAATCATAAGCACTAAACAGCCTATAATTGCAAAGTACTTTGCTAGGGGAAGGGAAAACAGCTCCTGTACTTTTCAAAAAAAGCACCAAACCAGGCATGTCCAAGGGTCAGCTTCCGGTGATTTCTCCTGTCCACCTGGTGAATCTGGGCATACTGGGGCAATGCAGCAATTGCCTCATGTACACAGACAACCCTCTCCTCCTACCACCCAACACTATAACCTGTGAGAGATGCACTTACATAGCCAAACTGGAAGCAAAGCTCTCTCCACCCAAGATTGTGCTAGACAGTCAAGAGGAGAAGGTTAACACCTGCACTACACATCAAGCAACACATTGCCCTTCTAAACTCACACTACCAACACCCACTGGATAGCAACACTAAATCCACATATGTGGAGGCCCTTAACTGTAACCTGCCCAAGCAACAAGGACCTCCGAAGCTGAAATGCAAACAAACACCAATCACAACCAAAGTGTCACATAGCTCACAACACCAGTGTGCCACCCAGCAACAGCCCCTAAGGCAAGACAACCTACCTAACACTTTAGTCATAGCTGACTCTATAGTCAGGCACACTGATGTCCCACTCACCAGGCTGAACAAGGAGACAATTACAGTCAGCTGCCTGTCGGGTGCCAGGATCCGCCACATAACGCATTCACTCAAGTCACTCCACAACAAGTACAAAGATGACTCTGTCATTGTCCATGTTGGAGTGAATGACTTGAGATATACTTCCCTGGACTACATGAAAAGAGACATGGAAGAGCTATCGGATCATGTCACCCAGGCAGGTATGACCCTAGCCCTGAGTAGCATCCTGCCTTTTCCCAGAATGATACCACAATATAAGGACAAAATGATTGACTTCAACAATTGGCTAAGCTTCTGGTGTCATTCAAAGGGGATCCAGTATCTGTCTGCATGGGATGACATGATTGACAGACCACGATGCTTTGCCAGAGATGGTCTGTACCTGTCACCCCTGGGATTCAGGTTACTTGTTAAGTCTCTTGCCATCTCTATAGTGCCTTTTTTAGGCAATGTTCAAAGGACAAAACCACCACCGTAACAGGTACAAGCATGCAAAATCTGAGGTAATGATACTCAGTGCTAGAAGTCTAAACCTCAAAATGCACACTCACAAGGCTCTCCTAAATATGGAGAACATTAATATCTGTGCAGTACCTGAGACCTGGTTCACGGATCTAGAGGGCACCACTGCAATACCAGGCTACAAGTCTTACCACACTGTTCGGCCACCAAACCAGGATCAAAACACTAAAGGTGGAGGAGTGCCCATATTCACCAAGGATATTCACACCACCAGGCTAGTTGCCCAACACAATGCGTCTGAAATTCTCCCGGTGCAACTAACACTAGGTAAGACTGCAATCCAAATTATAACTTGCTACAGATCCCCCACCATGCCCCAAGATTCTCACTACACCTTTCTAAACATACAGGAAAATATTAATATACAACCAATCACCCTAATACTGGGTGATTTCAACTACCCTGCCATTAACTGGGAAAACTACTCATGTACCAACACCTTTGCCCAATGGTTCTTGGAATTCATAAATTCCAGTGCCCTGGATCAACTAATCCATAGTCCCACCAGGGGCTCTAATATCTTAGACCTGGTAATTACCAACATGGGAAATTGATGCTCCACACCTATGGTCACCCCCTCGTCGGTCAGGTCAGACCATAAGGTAATCATCCTAAACATCCACATCCCACCCCCACTCCCCAGTAAGGAAACCTCCATAAAAAACTTCTCCAAAGCCAACTTCATGCTACTCAAGTCGGAATTGACAAACTTCATGACACCCATGCAGACGGGAACTGAAAGTTCGACTGCTGAGTCCTACACTAAGGCACTGTACGAGCACATCCACTCATGCATGAATCGTGCCATCCCAAATAGAACCAAGATGCTCTCCTCCAAAAAAGGATGCCAATCTGGTGGTCCCCTGCCATAAACAAACTTTACAACAAAAGGAAGAAACTGTTGCAGAAAAGAGGAAAATCCCATGATGCAAAAAATTCCCTTACCAGCCTCAGTAAGAAGCTGAGATCCCTCGTAAAATCCTCCAAAGCTAGTTATGAAAATAAAATTGCCAAAGATTCCAAAGACAACCACAAGGCATTCTATAACTATGTCAATAATCTGAATGGCAATGCTCAGATCTGCTTTGAGCTACAACAGAATGGCATTAAATAAACTGATCCCAAAGATATTGCCAATATCCTGGCAGATCGATTCATTGTCAGCTTCAACCCCCTCTCACCCCCTAAATGGCCCATCTCAATACCGGAAGATTGCCAAATTCCATAATGGCCACATAGGTAAAAAATGCACTCTCCAAATCTAAGAAAACAGCATCCATGGGACCAGATGACATCTCAGGCTGTGTACTACATGAACTACAAAATGAACTGGAACCTCACCTAAGTGCATGTTTAATCATGCCCTCACCTCAGGCTTTGTGCCCATGAGTGGCGCACAGCTACAGTTATCCCACTCCACAAGGGGTGATCCACCTTGGATCCCGGGAACTACCGCTCCATCGGTCTGATGAGCCTGATCTGCAAGGCCATGGAACGTATTATCATGGAACTTATAAACAAAGACATTGGCAACCTTCAAACACTGGACCCCACCCAGTTTGGGTTCGTGAAGGGTCGATCGTGTCTCCTGAACCTGACTGACTTCTTTGAATCAGTCTCCAGAGCTGTGGATGAGGGTAAGGCCATCCACAGAGCCTATCTGGACCTCACCAAGGCCTTTTGACATCATCCTCCACTCTGGAATCATAGATAAACTTACTAAGCTGGGCATTAATCCCTACGTCACTCGATGGGTTGCCAACTGGCTTACTGACAGAACCCACACTGTAAAAGTAGCTCACTCCAAATCCAGCTCCAGACAAGTGACAAGGTGACAAGTGGAGTACCTCAGGGTTCATTCCTGGGATGACTCTTGTTTGGCATCTACTTCTCTGAAGTACAGGCCAACATTAGGGGACTCTGGCTAACAAAGTTCCCAGATGACTGCAAACTGAGAGCCATTACTGAATCCCCAGATGATGTGGATACTCTACAAAAGGGCCTTACAGAAACAGATGCTTGATGTCAGAGCCATGGGCTCAAGCTCATTGCCAAGAAATGTATGGTTATCCCCTTAGGGAAAAAACATGTACCCATGAATTACCACATAGGTGGTAGTACACTAAACACCAAAAGTGTGATAAGAGACTTAGGGACACAGGTGGACAGCGGTCTCACCTTCAATAACCACATTGCCACAAAAGTCAGGAAATCCTTCTATGTGGCACATCTCATCACTAAAGGCTTTTCATCCAGAAAAAAGGAGATCATTGTCCCACTGTACTCATCCCTCATTAGACCCATTATAGAATACAACACTCCATTTGGTATGTACCTCACAAGGCATCTGCAACAACTGGAAAGGTCACAGAAATGCCTCACTAAAAGAATCACAGGCCTAAAACAGATGCCCTATGCTGACCACCTTAAAAACCTCCAGCTATACTCTGTCGCATATCATCTACTCAGAAGCAATCTCTGCTTAACATACAAGGCTGCATCAAACCCAGAGCTGTTGGACATGCTACACTTAAAGAAATCCCAATCCCTCAGAGCCACACACTCCAGGGATCTAAACCTTATCATCACAATAAACAAAACATGCTGGAGGGATAGGTTCCTAATCCAGAGACTCCCCAGACTCTGGAATAGACTGCTCATACATGTCAAGCAAAGCATCTCTTTGGCCCTCTTCAAAAGGAACCTTGATGATTGGAGGGGAGAAAGGAAATTCATCCCAGGGATCACGTCAGTCACCCTGCTAGACAGGGGTCCAGGGAAGTAAATAGTGTGGGAAGAAATAGCCAGGGAATTGTTATGGCTAGGTTTGTATAGACCCAAGGGACAATAGCCTAGTACCAACCTATGCACCTATGAACCTATGGTGCTCCACTCCTCACCAATATCCAGCCCTCCCTGAAATATAAACTTGAGTCCTGTTACAATAAAGTTGCCAAGCTCATGACCAATGCAAAACACTCCTCCCATCACTGCTCTTCATTACACTCTCTTAACTGGTTTGAGCTCCCACATCAACTAACATACCTGCAATTAACCACAGCACATGCAATTATTTATAATCTCTCAGTTTGCCCACCCTCTCTTCTATACTAACTCACTATCACCCAAATAGACCACTTAGATCCAAAAATCAACTTCTCCTCCAAGTTGAAAAACTTAAACTCCCATCTGCTCACATGCTTTATTCGTTCACTTTTGCTAAGTTACAGAATGCTCTCCCATTACCTATTAGAACCGCAAGTAATGTTTCCTCCTTCAAAAAACTTTCAGAGTACATCTCTCCATTCTCTGGCTTTGTAAGTGCTTCAGTTCTCACTCTCCTAAAACCTGACTCCCCGTACTTAAGTCATGTCATCTTTATCAACTTAATCCCTCCTTCTAATCCTTCCTTACTAATAATGATTACACCTGCTGAATGTTTCATCTAAGTCTACCAAATGGTTACTCTAACTCAAAAGTCATGCCTTGCAGGATTTGATTATCCTATGCTTTCAAAATAGCATGAATTGCAAGGAATTATACTGTTCAACCTAATGAATGTGCCTTGAATTTATTTCTCTGCATGGTATTACCTTGAATTATAATGCATTCTATTGTGTATTCTATTGTGTATTTCTATTATGCTTATTGTTTTATTAACTGTTTTGAACATTATGCACTGTCCAACTAAATGCCCTGTGAAGCTTTTATCCCCGGGCCTCCACTTAAAATAGGCTCTGTTTGGCCTAGTGGACTTTCTCTGTACACAAATGACAATAAATAAACAACAAATAAATGATAAACATGTCTCTGCCAGGAGTGAACTATAAGAAGTGTATGCAGAAAACATTTTTTTCTCCCATTGCATATATCTATATATATATATATATATATATATATATATATATATATATATATATATATATATATGGTTCCCTATCAGAAGCCTGAAACACTATAAGCCTGAACTCCTGAAACCAAAAGCCTGAAAATTCAAAATCCCGAAAACCCAAAATCCTGAAACTCAAAATCCTGAAAACACAAAATGGACATACTGACGTCATTGTGGCTTTGCTATTGTTAGCCCTGTGGTATTAGGTCATGCGTTGGGTTCAGGTAAGTGTGCAGTTGGTTTTATGTTAGGGTTATTAAGTGAGTTAGGGTTAGGTTAGGCATGTATGCAATAGTGACAAATATTGGGGTTAGGGGTGGTTTAAGTGAGTTAGTGACAGACCTTAGGGTTAGGGTCAGGGTCAGTTGGTAGATATTAGTGTCTTTATAGTGACATATTAGCATTATTTGTGTTTTCAGGATTTTGAGTTTCAGGATTTTGGGTTTTGGGTAATTTGAATTTTCAGGCTTTTGGTTTCAGGATTTTGATTTTCAGGCTTATAGTGTTTCAGGCTTCTGATAGGGAACCATATATATATAGATATATATATATATATATATATATATATATATATATATATATATATATATATATATATATATATATATATATATATATATATATATATATATATATATATATTTATTTATTTATATATGGAACTACTTTGTTTGAAAATATGTTACATCAAACAAAGTAGATTGCCACTTCAGCGAAAGTGCATTTCAACGAAAGTGCACTTTCACTGAAGCCTAGTCACTGGATTGGCTGACTGAAAAAAAAAAAAAACACAGAAAACACCCTCCATGTGGGGGGCTGTGTGCCCACACCCCCTACTTAAATATATCAACTCCAAGATCACACTAAAGTGAGGAAAATGAAATATTCCCATTCTGTACTGTATTGTGATCTCCGTACTTTGTTTATGAAACATAACAACTCTAGCATGTACTTGACAATTACAGGTATATCTGAGCAATATCAGAAGCCTTCTGTGCAAATAAATCAAAAGGAATATCAGTCCTCTGTGTTCTACAAATACACATGTCCCCTCACCTTCAAGATCCTTAGCTACATGGTTACCTTCTTATGGTGTAGATCCAGGCCTCTGAGCATGGTGAAGATGCAAATGAGGTATGAACTCATTAGAATTGCTGAGTACTAAACTTTTGACTTTGTGTAGCAGTAGTAAACATAGTGTACGCACTACCTCACTGTTAGTTTTTAATGGATTGCAACTATGAATGATTAGTGAGAGGGAGAAGGAAGTCACAACAGCAATTCAGACTACCTAACCTGCACTGGGTTTGTCACCTACGATACACTTACAAAGTGTAGAAGTAACTGCAGCAATCTTTGAAATGGAAGTGAACAGCACACATTTCTCAGTTTCTGTGCACTAATAGCCACACTCTCCTTCCTTTAATGAAAACCATGTTTTTACTGTCATGTAATATTCTCATACATTTTAAGGACAATGATGTAAAATGCCTTGTAGACTGCATGTCTGAGAGTACAGCACAGATAAGAGAAGAATGAACACAAAATAAAGAGAAGACAAAGCTGCACTGATGCAAACAATACTCATAAATGGTTGTGTGAACATTCATTGCACTAAGTATGTATGTAACACATGTACAAACAACTGAGAGTGTACAAGTTTTGTATGTCTTTATAATACTGTTGTAAAAATGGGCCTTGCTTACATGCACAATGATTTTCATTCCTGCTGCAAGAGAGATAAAACACCGTTACTGTGTTTTTTAAGTTCAGTAGTCTGTCAGTCCATATCCAGGGTTGTGTAAACATCTGTAATGTGTGTTAAAATGCAGTTTGTAATTTTTTTTATTTTTTGCATAATATTAATATTTGCGCAGCATACGGCTTAGCCGAAACACAGTGAAATGGATAAACACATTAAATTTAATGTTATGTTACATCTGTGATAAAGACTGTATAAATTATAGCTTTAAATCAAGTGCATGTGTAGCATGTCTGGTAAACCAGCTGAAACCAACAGTATAGGTAGATCATGGTTCAAGTCCCACATTTATCTTTTAATGATGAAACCTATTAAACACTTGCTATAGGAATAACATATGTTTAGCTTTGCCTGTCATGTTTGCAAGTCACCTACCTTCGCAAAAACATGATCTAATGTCCCACACAACAGGCAGGTATTGTCAATTTCAAAAAGGATACATCATTACTGCTTTTGCTTTCCATTGCGCAAACTCCCTAAGCAGTGTTGCATGATGGTCAATGACATCTGCAGGTCCAGAGAACCTGCAGACACTAAAGAGACTCTTGTCCATTTCAAAATGAATACACTCTATCAAAATGTGGTTTGCCAGCATGCAAACACGCTAAGTGGCATTGCATTGGTGTCAGCACATATACATAGAAATGTGAAAATATACAGTTGCTGCCTAGTTGTTCCTTTGACAGCAGGTGTAAGTTAAGGGCTACACTACAGCTGAGCCTGGGCCCTAATACAGTAAGGTTAAAAGTTTTGTTACTGCTGTTCCAGTTACTCTGTATAAACATTAACATTATAAAAATAATTACACATAGAAATAACTATCTTTAGCAGGTGCATTGAGCATACGCAGAATATCATATATATATATATATATATATATATATATATATATATATATATATATATATATATTAAATGAGTAACTGTGTGTATAAGTAGAATTATGACTGTACAATTAAACATTTATTTTCTGAATTTTCATGTCACGTATATACATGGTTAAACACTCAACTCTTTAATGTATATGTATAACTAATAGTCAGGCTTGACAAAAAAGGTCTCAGTTTCAATGAGCACTCTGCACAGTAATGAATGCAAAAAATACACTGGTAGCCCATATTTCCTTGTGGCAAATGGTGAAAATTAATGCTTGCAATATATATTTATTTTATTTATTTATTTACATTTCTTTATCGGGAAAGTCCAATTGGACCAGAAGCCCATTTTTAATGGAGGCCTGGGGAGTAAAGCTCCACAGAAATATAAGCAAAATGCAATAATTAAATAGTATAGTACAATAGCATACATACAGTAAGATGGAGAATACACATCATCTAGTTAGTCTAGACAAAGCAGTATTCAATACAGTTTTCTAGTAGATACAGGACCAAAAAGAAAAATACAGAAGCATTTCAGTGAAGATCACTGTGAGAAAAATAAAATTAGTACTGTGCACATATTAAATAATAATTATAAACAAAGGAGATTTCCTTTATACAGTATATATACATTTTTTGAGTAGTAAACACAAAGGAGAGGGAGAAAATGAGGTAAGGAGTGGACAGTGTTTTAAGAGAGTTGTAGATATCTTGTCAGTCAGATTTGGCATGGGAGCAATGCCAGTTCTTGGATAAATGTTCAAATAGCAGTTGTTTGAAATTGGTAGACTCAGGTGTGTTTGGAGGGTGTGGGGTAGAGAGTTCCGAAATCTGGCTATTTAATTTGAGAATAGGGTTTTACCGTGAGTGTTGTTAGCTTTGTTTACTGTGAGAAAGTTTCTTTCTACAGATCTTAGACTTCGTGGGCATGAGTTGGGAACAACAAGTTCCTTGAGGGATGGGCAACTGTCAGGATGGAAGATGATATTGTGTGTGAACTTAAGTTGGTAGAGATGGAGAAGGTTAGGTAGCTCGAGCCAATTTCATTTATGCAGAGCAATACAATGGTCGGTTTGATGGCGAAGGTTGACTGTGAATCAGGCTATTTTGTTGTAGCAAGTTTCCAATTTGGTTAAGTCTGATTTTTTTAAGCTGGAAAAGAGGGGGAAAGCATAAAGGAGCACAGAGAGGAGGAAGGTTCTTGATATGACTAGTCTGGCATTGTCAGTGAGGAATGGCTTGCTTATGTACAGTGAGCCAAGTTTGATGTGACCTTTCTTAATTGTGATGTCTATGTGTTGGTCAAATCTGAGTTTGTTGTTGATTGTCATGACAAGGAGTTTTGTATGCTCAACTGGTTGGATGACTCTGCTGTTTGCTGAGAGAATGGTGAAAGGAGGTGTGGTCAGTGTTTCAGATATGTTTCTATATCATTACAAGCTTGTTGGGCTACTATTTTGAGGTCTGGAAAGTTATCTGCTGAGCAGATTACAGTTGAATAATCTGCATACTGAACTACTTTAGCATGTGTTGTGGATGAGGCTAGAATGAAAATGATGGAGAATGGATGAGAAGATGATGAAAAGAAAGGGTCCTAGTATGGACCCTTGGGGGACTCCGACCAAGACAGGCAGAAGTGGTGAGAGTTTGGAATTCCATTGTACTGCTTGTTGTCTGTCAGAAAGATAGCTTAGGAAACAGGAGAGTGAAGTCTTTAATAGGTTTAGTGAGGGAAGAGTACTAAGGAGTTTGTGATGGGAGACAGTGTCAAACGATTATGACATGTCTAGGAAGATTGATGCTACTTGATCATTTGAATTTCTCAGCTGGTTAATGGTATTAGAGAAATTAATAAGGGCTGTGGTGGTGCTGTGTTTCAGTCTGAAACCGTGTTGGGAGGGAGAGATAAGGTTTTTTCGATAACAGGTATTGTAGTAATTGAGGTTCTAACCTAGCACACTCCCAATTTTATTAATACTTGTCCACTCAATTAAAAAAAAAAAGAACAATATAAACATAATTACAAATAACACTATGTATAGCACTAGAACTAATATGAATTATATGTGTGACTGAGGGCATACTGACAATTATGTTTCTGTAATTATAGTTGTCTTTTATAGCCTTGGATAGACTTCATACTTCAATGATAGTGATGCACATGATTGTATAAACCAGGACTTTGTCAGGTTACACACATACATGGTTAACCCCTGACTTTGTCATGTGTATATATAATTAATGAGCATATCTAGCAAGCAATTCTTCTGTGGCAAGGACAAAAAAACACCTATGTGGAATAATATGTTTTGTCTGTTTTACATAGATTCGAATCCCACATTTTACAAATTACTTTTATCATTGCATAAAGGCACAAACAAAATGTGTCTGGTCATAAAATTGTACCACTAATACATGTCTGCAAAGTTAAATCAATGAACAGTTACAACAGCATCCAAACCAAAAATTAATGCCAACTGTCATATTACCCTCCCTAGTTCATAAACTGCCTTCCTTTGTGTTTGGCACTGTTGCTGTTCTTTACACTGTCACATTACCCTCCCTAGTTCATAAACTGCCTTCCTCTGTGGTTGGCACTGTTGCTGTTCTTTACACTGTCATATTACCCTTCCTAGTTCATAAACTGCCTTCCTCTGTGTTTGGCACTGTTGCTCTGTTCTTTACACTGTCATATTACCCTTCCTAGTTCATAAACTACCTTCCTCTGTGTTTGGCACTTTTGCTCTGTTCTTTACACTGTCATATTACCCTTCCTAGTTCATAAACTGCCTTCCTCTGTGTTTGGCACTGTTGCTCTGTTCTTTACACTGTCATATTACCCTCCCTAGTTCATAAACTGCCTTCCTCTGTGTTTGGCACTGTTGCTCTGTTCTTTACACTGTCATATTACCCTTCCTAGTTCATAAACTGCCTTCCTCTGTGTTTGGCACTGTTGCTGTTCTTTACACTGTCACATTACCCTTCCTAGTTCATAAACTGCCTTCCTCTGTGTTTGGCACTGTTGCTCTGTTCTTTACACTGTACAAATGTGATTGGCATGGTTGCTCATATTGCATACTAGCTGTAAAACTTGATATCTCAAATTGGACAGGGAACACTCTAACTATTGCTGTTTGACCTGCATGGACATGGCAGGAGCTAGAAGGGAAGGTGCCCAATTTAGAGCTGAAAGATGGGGTGTAGATGAGTCCAAAATATTCATTAGACTCCTTATAAAGTGCCACAGCCATGGGCTACTGCAGGGAGACTATAATGGATCTCAGTATACATCAGAGATTTGGAATAATCTGGCTAAGGCTGTCTCCAGTGCAATTGACATTCCATGCACTGGACAGCAATGCAGGCAACACTATAATGACCTGAAAATGCACAAGCAGGATCAACTCAACCAGTGGGTGTATGAATTTAGGACTGCTGACATCCCACACTTGTGTAAGTATACATATAAAGATATTTTAAATTAGATAGAAAGCTGGATATAGCCAAGACTGGTATGTGTAATGCTCTTCTCTTTTTCTCCACTTTTTGTTTTACAGCTGCCCAAGAGACAGCAGTGAACAGAGATGCCCATGCTGAGCATTTGGGAAGACTTAGAGAAGCAAGGTATATGTATGCAGCACAAAAGAATATTATCTTAAGTGCTGCTCTTGTATACATTCTTAGCAAATTAAGCATGCATATCTTAACTGTAAAATCAGGCATGACTGCTTCAGTCTGTAGCTCAAACCAGCTGCAGGACTCAATTGTAATAGTGTATTTAGATGTTGGTGGCTTAAATCCCACAGTTAGCAAATATATATGGTAAAATAATTCAAAAATATTACATAGCAAGTTCAACAAAATTGGCATACATGTCATGCTGTTAACTTAATCTGTATTATTTGATCAAGCATATGTGCATATATACAATACATGCATATGGTAAATATTACTTGGACAATCATCAGTCATAGTTTGTAGGTGTAAGAGATTGTTGCTGCTGCATTTGCTGCCACAGAGTCAGCTAGGTAGCAGGTGTTATTCTTCCACTCAGCACTGTCCAAAGTGTTGACTGCTGCACCTCTCTACTTAGCGTGTTTGTGTGGAGGAAAGCGAACAAATAGAACTCTTACAATTTTCTCAGTGAAGCAAAAACCCACGTTTGCTCATCGCTTAACTAATGGGGAAAGCAGTATAAATACTTTTTTAAGGTTATGCAATGTATGACTCAACATTTCTAATATGAACTAGTTATGAATACTATAGGATCTGTTAGATGTGTTTGCCATAGCCAGTATCGATAAGTACTTCTCAAATTCAAGCAGGAGTTCTTAAATGTGTACCTCCCAAGTGCAAACACTTTGCCATTGATTGCGCAAACCAGCTGCTCAACAGTGCACAATGGAAAGTGCTTATTAGCATGTGTTGCTTATGTTTACTGCCCAGTTAGTCTTCAACCCATTAAAATCCACATAAAAAGACAACAAAAGGGAAGGCACTTTTTAATGACTGAACACATATGTACACTCAGTCATGTGTTACCTTCACCCATGCACTTGAAACTTGGTACCTCAGTACTTGCTCCCAAATGTCAAATACACTACATAAATATATAGCAAATCTGCATTGTTCATAGGTTCGTACTAGGCTAACTGCCCTTGTAAGCCATTGTTGTAAGCCTAGCCAATTATCCCTTGTGAGACTCAAACCTTGCATCTTGTGTTGGTAAGGCAAACACCTTAACCGTTAGGCCACCCTCCCAACCCTACATACCATGCACACCTTTATAATGACAATAGATATTCAGATTGTCTTATACATGTATTAATGTGGACAGCAATTCTTCATAAATATGAACACAGAAATATGATCACAATAATGTATCTGTCTGTATCTGACAGTTTAAGTGTGAAATGTACATAACATCCTGGGGAAAAAATACTTATATCTTATTTCTGTTACATGCATTCCTGATAGCCTTTTGTGTCTAGTTTGATAAGCTCTCTTTTAAAGTATACCTGAACATTAGAAAAACAACAGGAAATAGTACATCCACACTTTACACACAACTGCCATAGCAGGATATGTTAACCACATCATATAATGATGATGGCATTGTGTATAAAGATCACTATTGTAAGGTAAATACATACTTCATGGGTGTTGCAATCATTAAATACTATGTTTTGCAGATGAGAACAAATACCTACATGTGTTAAATTAGCACAGTAGACACATTATATGTGTGTCTCTATTTGTATCTAATTTTGTGTGCAGAGTCAGAGGGACATCAGTCTGTAGCCTACTAACACCAATTTTGTCCAATGCAGAAATAATATTTTGACAGTCATACATGGTTACCCATCCATTTCATACAGGACTCCCAACATCGTCGTTCAAACGTCCAGTGCTGATGCCATCCACTGTAAATTGTCCAGCAGTACTGAAAAAGTGGCATTTGTGTTAAGTACTGAGTTCTACACTTGTATTTAGTTAGGTAGGGGTTCTAATCTCAATACAGTCGACTGATGTGTGTGTATGTTCAGGTGGTTGACATTCAAGAGACCATATGAGACATTATTACTACCATCATCTACAGACATTGCTGATGTCATCAGCTAAAAAGTGTTGTCTGACACTGCAAAAGTCAGACTTGTGTTGTGCTACTTGTGTTAAGAGCTGTGCTCTGTAAATAATTAGATAGGGGTTCTACTCTCACTGTGGTTAACTGGTGTGTGTGTGTGTGTGTGTGTGTGTGTGTGTGTGTGTGTGTGTGTGTGTGTGTGTGTTCACTTGGTTGACATTAAGGAGACCATTTTTGACAAGCATGCTGGTCAACTGGGGTGTGTGTGTCTGTGTTCACTTGGTTGACATTCAAGAGACCATTTTAGACCAGCATATGAGACACTCCTACTACCATCTTCTTCTCAACAAACACTGCTAATGTCACCAGCTATAAAGTGTTGTCTGATACTTTAAAAGCCAGACTACGGCTGTGCTACTTGTGTTAAGTACTATGGTCTGTAGATAGTCAGATAGGGGTTCTACTCTCACAATGGTCAGCTGGTTTGTGTGTACATTCAGAAATCAGTATGGTGACAATTTTGTGATTCCACAGCTGTGTCATACCCTCCTCCAAACATCTTCTTGTAACATGCACTGATGATGTCATCCTGTATAACATGCACTCTGACACTTTTCAAGACAAACCTGTGCTGTGGCAGTAATATTGATGACTGTGTGTTCATTGACCCTAGGTGTGAGTATGTGTGTGATTGTGTGGAACAGATGAGCTACCACTGTAGGGGTAGCCATTGGCGGTGGAAACCTTGGCTCTATATGATTGTCACTGTTGAAGTGATACCCCAACCCCATGTGCAAAAGTGGGAAAGGTGTTGAGGATGGATTGATGGATAGTGGTTCTAATCTGACAGCAAGCAACTTGAATGTTTATGCATGCAAATATTAATTTTGATAGAATTTTACACAGAAGTGATTCCACATCCATGTCAGACACTCCTCCCATGTTCTTCTCAGCATACAATGATGCTATCATACTCCCTAAAGTGCAATGTGACAGTGTTAAAGTCAGACATATGTGGTTTTAGTACTGCTAAATTGCATGGCATTCATCTTCTATGCATACACAGGTGTAATGTTTGAATCAGGCACAGTCTACTGCTGTGTGTGTGTGTGTGTGTGTGTGTGTGTGTGTGTGTGTGTGTGTGTGTGTGTGTGTGTGTGTGTGTGTGTGTGTGTGTGTGTGTGTGTGTGTGGTTGGTTGGTGGTACACTATGATCATTTCACTACCACTACCATTTAGCAGAACATTCAACATAGCCCCATGCATCTACAGTCCCCTTTTTATTTCTGGCCATCCTTCCTGCAGAGGAGTGGAGGATGTCCTCATGTCAAATATGCATACACATATGAAACAGAGTCCTTCCTTGAGCCACTGCAAGTTCTCTTCAGATCACTGCATGCATGATTGCTAATTCTGTCATGGTTGGTACATGTGTCTCATGTGAACAGTGGCAGTATGTAATGCAACCCAGCAAATACACACATGGGCACAATATTCTTATTATCTTCCATCATATAGATATGGAGGATTTGTTTCAAATTGTATAATAATGGTGTTATGTGATGTTGGCCTTTAGCCTAAAAAGGCTCTATGACCCTATGAACATTTGACATGTCAATGTTGCAGTCATGACATGTGCAATGTTGAGGTGTAGATGTACAATATGGCTGCAAGAGAGTATTACAATCTGTGACTTCAGCTAATGTATTTATGGCAGCTGCTGGCATTTCATTACATGCTTATTCATTAACAGCTATAGTAATATACCTCCTGAGAACTACTGACATGGTATGATACACTTTGTTGCATGTTGTTGGCTTATTAGGACATGTGTTGTTGTAGTGGAGCAGATCAACATTCTAGACAGTTCATATTCCACCATCACACTGACACTTGCAGTATGGCACAGGTGTGCATGTGTCTGTCTACCATCGATATATGCCCTGTGACAGCCATCAATATAAATTCATACTGATTACGTGGACACATAAGTCTTGTTTCATCAACATGTTATAGTACTGTGATATACACAACAATAGTACATGTTTTGATTCAATTGCAACCTTATAGAATTCATTGTATGTGCAGGTGTGCTATTCCCATGGATTACTTAGGTAGTGAGCAGTAGCACTGTGCGACTATTAGCATTTGTGTCAGGAAATGTTCTGCATGAAGTACAAACAACTGATCCATAATGTGTCTTTATATGGCATGAGTCTGCTCAAACACATCTTTCCAATGAAACATATATAGGCATATGTTGTGCAGTTGATGCAATTAAGTGACACTGGCACAGTTGTATGACAGTGTCAACAGTACCAGTGTCTAGAATGTGATGCATGACCAAGGTTGTATTTGAAGGTATTTTCACAGCTCATTTATTTCAATAAATGTGAAATGTTAAAGAGAATATACAAGTAAACACAATGCTTTTTGTGGATGCCACCAGACATACTCAGATGGAGAAAATAGACAACCAGTAGCTGAAAGTTTCCCTCAAAATTTGCCCCCCCCCCCCATTGCCACTGCACATCAGCCAAAGTATACATGCAAATCTTACTCATTTTTTTATTTTGAGGAGGGCAACTCATCTCTCTGCTCTCTATGGCTAATGTCTCAGAAACAATGGACCCCAACAACATCACATGTTGCCTATAGTGTGACTAAAAACCTGACCTAGCAGACACAGTTGGATCCCTACTTCAATATGGCCTCCAGACAGCCTATGTTCTCATAGAAGAGTGTATAGGAACATGCATCTGTCTCACCGAGGGAACAATCACCTGATGCACAGAGGTATAGACTGATAATCCTGATTCTCCTCATCTGTGAGGTAGACCAACAAGTCATCATGGACCTTATCAAAAAGGACACAGTTAATCCCACCACTGTTTACTAAACCTATGTTTGATTTGTTAAGGCTACATCATGTCTGTTACATCTGCTTGATGTCTTCCAGAAGGTCACAAAGGTATGCTTGAGGAAAACACTATCATCCTGCATAACTTGACCTGCCCAAGGCATTTGACACGAATCCTCCCTCAGGTATTATAGACAAACTGTCTCAAGTAGGCATAAACATGTCCATCACTAAGTAGATTACATACATGACAGATAATGTCAAAGTGTGTGAAGTCACCTTTATCTAGAGTCCAGTGACCAGGTCCATACCTCAGGATTCTGTACTAGGCTCTTTCCTGTTCAGTATTTAAGTCTGAGTAGTAAAGATTAGCTGATACATCCTTTGTCTAACAATCTTTGTGAAGGACTGCAAATTGTGGACAATCATTGAATCCAAGATTTGTATTGGTATAATGCAGACAGTATTACCACACACAAAGGATTGTTGCTAGAGCCATGGAGACACAGTAGATGAAAAAAAATCTTTGGGGGATTAGTTCCATTGTAAAAGCAAATACACAAGCTAATTACAAGATAGACAGCACACCCCTATGAGAAGACCAAGTGATATGTGACCTGTGTACTCAGGAAGATGGTATGTGGAATATCTACCAGCATGTGCCCACAGTGGTGACTACTCCCTTGTATGAAACACAATTCCTGAGTATGTGCAAGGCATCCACATCAAAGGACATTATCGTCTGATTGTTTTCATCCTTCATCACACAAGTAATTGAGTGCACTGCATCCTTTTACATGTACCTCCCAACACATCTTCCAGAGATCCATTACTCAAGTGTATCACTTTTGCCACAGTGAGCTCCTACACATCTTATCAGCCATACCAAAATATTCTTTTTGATGCATGACCATTACAAGTTGACAGCACTGAACCCCCTTCAAGGTGCATGTGTGATATGGGTTGCTGTGATGCACACAGTAAATACATTGCTGACTGACATCATTGATGGCATGGGTTACATTTGCAAAAAGGATTGCTTGTAACTTAAACTACAGGTGTAACAGTGCCCCTCTTAACACCTCAGAAAGATGTTAATTTTTGAGGAAGGTATGCTTGATTCCCTTTATAGATTATTGACAAATCATGAGCGCTGTACAAGATTGTGTTCTTGCAGAACCATGTATAATACGTCACAATCACGTATTTTATGCCAATGAAACAGATTAATGGTTGTATTATTCTGATATCATCCATTATTGTGCATGCTTTTGCCTACTGTTGTCCTTGATCCTATTCCTATGTTTCACTTGGTTGAAACCTATACTGACATTACATTCATAGTCAGGAAACTTATTTTGCATATCTTCACAATATGCACCTATCCCTATTGTATATACCATCCTTTACAAGCGTCCCGCCAGTGATCATGTCATGATGCTAATATCAGAAAAATCTTCTCCACTGATATGTCACCATATACAACAGCTGTGTTATGATATGATTATACCTACACAGGAGGTGTAAACAGCCATACATGCTGTATCATGCAGATATGGAATTACTGTTCATGCTACAACTGGCTTGTCTTTGTGGTGTATGTACATTGACATGCCCTCATCTGCTGTACATCACCATGTTTCACCTGTCCTCTTCCTCTTTGTTCATTCCTACAATTCATGTGTGTGGCCCTTTTCTATACACACACTTTCCCAGAATAATTATTTATAATGCAGACTATGTACCTTTGCTGATTACTACCAAAACTTTTATTCAGTATGCCTTTAACAGGTTTGGACAATACTCTGTACTGACTACACCTTTATATAATGTGTTACAAGTTTATACATTGCTTTATATTAAACCATGTAGTCACTGTGGCTTTTTGCGCAATCCCATAGAACAAGTCTGCCTGTAGGTAAACAAGTGTGCATATCTGCAGGTATTTGTATTGCTTTACGTGGTTGCTGCTGGCCACAAAACCATGCTTGTATTCATGTAACATGATACGTGGCATGCATATGCAAATAGTGTTGCTGCTCATTGTGCTAACATAGAGTTTATTGAATCCCCAGGATGCATTTGCAATATCAATGAGAGTATATGCATGTGAAACAAGATGGAATTACTGTGGTTCAAAGTTCTTTCTCTTGGTCACAGTCAAACATCAGAAACCAGTTAGAAAGCAATTAAACCACTGTAAGGATTTCTTGTGTGAAATGTAAAAAAATTCCCATTAAAGATAATCACAACAGCTTTTGTTTGTAGACTGTTATATGACTTCTTCACAATCAAAGAAATAGATCTCATCAGGGGGCACAAATTCTAGGGGCTGTCAATGTGGAAAAAAATAAGAAACTTTTTTTGTGGTGTCTAATAACAGAAATGAAGTTTCAATGCTTATTTTGCTTTCATATTTATCATTTCATTATTGTAACTACACAGCAGAGCTACTGTGTTCAATCCATTAGAATCTGAAATCCAGAAATGTTCATTGGGTTTAGCTCAAAATACATTTATATGTATTTATTTGTCTTGTAGGGAAGATGTTCAGCTATCTTTGCAACTGTATCTACATTATAATAGATCATCCAACATGCTGAACAAAAAAATGTTATTAGAAAATGTCATTTTTTTCACAGATACAGCAATGTTTCAGTTGGGATTACCAACAGGCTTGCAAGCCATTGGAATGAGCATGTGTACAGTATGCAATACATTTATCTATATATGCAGCATGAAAAGAGTGTCTTTTAGGGTCTGAAATGCAATACATTTCCAAAACACGTGTGAATTTATGCATTTGCTTGTTTATTTATTTAAATACATATGTATATATGTGTATATATTTTGGGCAACTTATTTATCATAAGTGTTTTTTTGTTTATGTGACCCATATAATCAGATGAGTTATTGCCCAGTTTCTGAGGAAGCCCAAAGCAAAAAACTCCAGTGTTTGTAAATTGTGACACTTTGGGAACACAAGTGGCATACAACAGAATCAAAATTAAACAATTCTTTAGAAATATAATCTTCAAACTCATTAGAAAGATATCACCATCAGAAATCTCAGTACTGACTATAACAGTTTAGCCAAGACTACTTCAGTGTTAAGTTGAATGTAAGTCTTTAACTGCTTAAACTAAAAGTAGTTTAACTACAACCAAGACTGTAGACTGTTGAGAAAATGTCTTCTCTGTGCTGAAAGATTGTTGTACAAATCAGGAAATGATTATATCTTAGAAACCACTAATGCTACAAAAATGTAAAACTTCAGTCTTATTCTGGGAACCGCATCTGGTGGACCTCTTTTAGTTTCAATAACTTTAATCAGTGATGTTGATTTTATATTTTTATTTTTAGTGAAGAAAAAAAAAATTAGAACACATTATAAATATCTCCAAATTATTTCCCTACGGGTTTTAATTATAGACCAAAAATACCAGCAACAAAGTTATTTATCTATTCACCATCTTTCAAGATACCATTACACTACAGTTCTCTGCTGTTTTGCAAAAATATACAAATCATTATCAGTAACATCAACATCTTCATCCTTTTCAAAATCACTAGCCTTGGTGAGAGTCACAGTGTCAGCAAACTGAGCAAGCCTGACTGTAATTCCAGCCTCCCACCAATAATCTCCAGCTTATCCTGTGACAGTGTCAAGCAGACAGACATTACTTCTCTGTGGCTTCCTCCAGTGGGCTATGCTTGGTACACTTAGAATAAAACGTGCTCAGTGGACATATTTACTAAGAATCCAAACCCCTTCTGCTGAGTCCTCTTAACCCAAAGGAGCAGTAGTTGTACTTCAACTTCCTTGGCTCTCTGTGCAAAAATCTCATTTCTGCTGTCTCTACCCATGATCTGATCCATTTGGTTACTATCTAAAGCTGATAGCCAAATGTGAGGATGGGAGCACTGACTGACCACAATATTAAAATCTTTGCCCAGTGGCTTATCCCTCACTTGCCCACTGCAGCCATGCAGAAATCGTTCTGTACTGCCACCACGTCATTCATCTAATGATGAGTCTCTAGATCTTTTCTGTTTTACAAGGGTAGAAAAAAAACAATTAAAAAATGTAATGCATTTTTTTCTTATTTCAGAATGCTGACATTTGCAGAACCATGTTTAAAGCTCTATGTATACTGTAATGTGTATGTGTTTCCTGTATCCTGAAAATGTGTGACAATTTCTCTGTAAATGAAAAAAGGAGACGAAAAGAAATGTATGAAATTTGCATTTACAATGTAAATGGTCACTTCTGTAGCTTCTTTCTGGTCAGAAAATACAAATAAACTGTCCTTCAATGGGTAGCTTGCAGAATTGTGAAAGTAAACAGATAATAGTATGCAAGCAGGCAATAGTATGCAAGCAGTAGATAGATGTGTAGGAAATGCTGTTTACTGTTTAGTTAGTCTGCTATTGTTTGAGAAAGAACTCATATAATACAAAGTAATTTAATTAAATCTGTTCTTCTGTGGGAATTGAATAATGAGATGTTAATATAGGTTCATAGATTCATAGGTGTGTACTAGTCTAATCGCCCTGGAGCCTTTACAAGCCTAGCCCATAAGATTATCCTGGCATCGTGCCACCTGACATTAGTTCCCAGTGCCTCTGCCAATTAGAGCCACTGGAGTGATCACCGGGGTGAATTTTCTATTTCCTATCCACTCATCAAGATTTCTTTTGAAGAGGGCCAGTGAAGTGCTCTGCTTGACATGTATGGGAAGTCTAAGCCATAGCATAGGCAGTCTCTGGGTTATGAACCTGTCCCTCCAGCATGTTCTGTTGATTGTGGTAATGAGGTTGAGGTCTCTGGGGCATGTGGTGTGGAGGGATTGGGATTTCCTTAGATGTAGCATTTCTAACAGAGCTGGGTCAGACATGACTTTGTAAGTCAAGCAGAGATCGCCTCTAAGTAGCCGATATGAGACAGAGAATATTTGGAGTTTTTTTTTTTCAATAATAAGTCTTTATTCTTTTCCAAATGTGAAAACAATACCACAACATATTTACAATATATACATGAATGCTTCCAACAGTTACGTAAAGTCATTATACATTATAATAAACTTCTAGATGGGTATTAAATGAAGAGCAAATAAAAATCTAGTATCAATGTAAGGCTTATCTATACTAAGCTCCATATTTAGTATGTACTTCCCGGAGAAAAGTGGATTGGAACCTTAAGCTAACACAGTATTAAAGATTTGCTCCCATATTTTTGTGTTATTTATACTTTTCTTATGATCTTTAATTAGTAATTTATGGGCTAAGATATGTTTTATCGCTACACTCTTAAAGTTTTCCCATGAAGTCTGGGATGGATTCAACCAATTTGTAGCTATATACAGCTTCATTAACAGGAAAATATTTATGAGTATGATCCTTTGGGATCTATCCAAATTAATTGGAGGAATATGAAGAATCATAAACTCCCAAGAAAGTGTAGACTGTTGATATCCCATTTTTTGTAATTGAATTTTTAAAGAATTCCAAAGTTTGAAAATACATTTACAGCTCCAGAACATGTGTAAAAGGTCAGCCGTTTGATCAATATTTGGAGTTTTTTGAGTCTGTCCATATAGGACAACTGTTTAAGGCCTAGGATCATCTTTGTGATGTAATTTTGTGGCCTCTCCAGTTGTTGCAGGTGTGTAGTGAGGTACATGCCAAATGGGGCATTGTACTAAATGATTAGCCTAATGAGGGATAAGTAGAGGAAGTCAAGGACCTCTTTCTTCCTGGATGCTAAACCCTTAGTAATGAGATGTGCCACATAGAAGAACTTTCTGACCACAGTTTCAGTGTGGTGGTCTAAAGAGAGGCTGCTGTCAACCTGTGTTCCCAGATCTCTTATAATGCCTTCTGTGTTCCGTGAACTACCATTGATGTGGTAATTAATGGGAACTGGGTTTTTCCCAAAGGGGATGATGACACATTTTTTGGCATTGAGCTTAAGGCCATGGTTCTGGCACCAGTCATTGGTCTCAGTGAGGCCTTTCTGCAGGATGTCAGCATCACCTGGGGAGTTAATAATAGCTCCCAACTTCCAATCGTTTGCGAACTTTGTCAGCGAGAGTCCCTTCATGTTGGCCTGGACTTCAGAGAACACCAAACAGGGAGGACCCAGCACTGAACCCTGTGGGACTCCACTCATGACTGGTCGGCAGTCTGACTTGGAGTCAGCTACTTTCACACTGTGGGCTCTATCTGTGAGGCAGTTTGCAACCCACCTGGTGATATAGGGTTTGATGCCTAGCTTAGTGAGTTTTTCTATGATTTCTGAGTGGGAAATGGTATCAAAGGCCTTGGGCAGATCAAGGTAGGTTGTATGAACCACCTTACCTTCATCCACAGCTCTGATGACTGACTGAAAGAAGTCGATCAAGTTGAGCAGGCATGATCTACCCTTCACAAAACCAAATTGTGTGGGATCCAGAGTTTGGAGATTCCTTATATCCTTGTTTATTAGGTCCATGCTGATGCGTTACATAATTTTGCATATCAGACTCATCTGGCTAATGGGGCGAGAGTCCCCAGGGTCTGTAGTCGCTCCTCCTTTGTTGAGAGGGATGACTGTAGCAGTGCACCATTTGGTAGGGACAAAGCCTGAGGTGAGGCTGTGAGTGAATAGGACACACAGTTGTGGTGCCAGTTCACTCTGTATTTCACGTAGAACACAGCAAGGAATATTTTCAGGTCGCATAGAAGCTGTATTCTTGGCCTTGGACAGTGCTGTTTTAACCTGATCAGCAGTAATACTGGGTGCCTGGCAATCTACTGGCATTGTGATTGGTCCTTTGGGGCGGAAGAGGGATAAAGATGGCACTGAATCTGTTGGCCAGTATATGGGCAGTATCTGTTGGCTCGGTATAGGAGGTACCATTGTGCAGTATCTCAGAGCAAATCTGGGTATTACTTTAGATATCTTGAAAACAAATGAGTGTAAAAGCTAATCTTTGCTTCTGAGATCTTGGTGATCATATATATGAAAGTTTGTTGTTTGAATTCTGCCTTGTATAATTTTACTAACTTGGAAAAATTAGGTCCACTATTTCTTCAGTATGAAATAGCTAAAGTATTTATTTATATAGCTGTAGATCAAATTCTTATTTTAATATTCTGTCGGCAAAGTGACTGTTAGTTTTATGCCCTCTGTGCATTGCCTTTATCTCTGAATATTTAATCTGTGTCAGCACTGTCTTTTTGTTTAAGTTACATTTATTTACTGTTAAGAGCTTGTGTCTGTCATTTATTATTTATTTCTGCATTATTTATTATATGAATAAAGGGTGTTATTGTTTAACTCTGTAATTTGTCACAATTGTACCTTCTTAAGTCAGATTGCTTTAGCATACTACAAATGAGATATTATTTTTTTTATAATTTATATTTGGAAAAATCAAAGTGGTCAAGAAAATGCTGTGTGTGGTCTGCAACTGTATCTAGAGTGGTGGCATTACAACCATGCCAAGACAAAAGCTTTGGGGAATGAAGAGTTCTGACAGCTTTCCATAAGAATTGTGTGCATGCGTTTGTGAGGTTTGTGCAGGCAAGTGTGAAAATAACAATCTGCTACAAGTGTTTGCATGTTACTAGCTCAAGACCCTTGCTCACTGCCACTTGCTCTAATTAGCAAATGTTTTAATTTCCACCAGCCCAGCAGCTTCATTGTAGTAAATTATCTATTTCTCCCACCACCTAACCCTACTTAACTACATAGCCCTACCAGAACCTAACTCTAACCATAAAAACTCATGTCTGGTACCTGACCCTAATCAGAGGACTCCCACCCCTAACTCAAGTCCCCAATCACTCCTTAAACCTAAATCACTATACTCCTAAACCTAAATTCCCCATTCACTCCCTCACACTAAAACAGCACTTCTGCTCCCTAACCCTAAGCTGCCTTCCCATTCCCTTAACTAAAAGCCCATTCCTGGTCCCTAATCCTGAAATCCCTGTTTGATTCTTAATCCTAAAACTTCCATCCCACTCCCTATACCTAAAATTAATTTTCATTCCCTAACTATAAATTAAATAAACCACAAAGCCAGTGAAAGAACTGCACACTGAAGAACTACAGAAAATAATTTAATAAAAAATACTCTAGTACCTTGGCAAAACTCCAAAAATGCTGTGTTTTGCCGAGGCGCTAGAATATTTTATATTAAATTACTTTCTGTAGTTCTTCAGTGTACAGTTCTTTCACTGCCTTTGTGGTTTATTTAATTTCATCATGCTTTGTTTGGCAGTCTTTGTGTCCTAACTATAAATTCCCTTCCCACTCTGTAAACCTAAACCCCCTTTCCTACTCCCTTGCAATTGCTATTTAAAACCACACGCTGCACTCCCATCCCCAGTTCCCCACAGCCACTGCACTAACCTTTAGGGAACTCAAATACTCAATACAGTTCTACTCTATCCCTATGGCTACCCCACCTTGCTGAAACACAGTATTGTGCCCTATTATAGGTTCATAGGAGATTACTAGTCTAATGGCTTAAGAGCACTTACAGGCCTAGCCAATATAACCCAATTTTACCCAATATATGGACCTTAGGAGCAAGAAGATGGCATGGATTTGTGCCTATGTATTGAGTATCTTTCAGACTGTCCTTGTCCATAAGGGAGATAGGCACTACCTCAGGTGTGAATTCACAGTTCCCCATCCATTGATCCAAACTGTGTTTGAAGAGGGCCAGGAAAGGTCTCTGCTTAATGGCTTAATGTGAATAGGAAACCTGTTCCAAAGAAGGGGCAATATCTGCGACAGATATCTGTCTCTCCAGCATGTTTTGTTTGAGTTGTTAAGTTTAGAAACTTAGATTGGGTGATCTTCATGCTGTTTGACTTGTGGATGTGTAGCAGCTCCATCAGGACTGGATTTTTGGGTGCCTTGTAGGTCAGGCATAGGCCACACCTTAATAGTCAGTAGGAGAGAGTAAAGGGATAGGACTTTTAGTCTGTTTGCACTGGACATGTTTACACCCTGCATTTTTTGTGAGGAACCTCTGAGGTGACTCCAGCTGCTGTAAGTGCCTCATCACGTACATGCCAAATGGCACACTGTACTTGATTATTGGTCTAATGCGTACAGCAGGACTATGATTTCCTTGAATCTGGATGCCATACCTTTATTTATAAGTTGTGGCACATAGAAGGACTTTTTCACCACTGTGGACACATGGAGGTCAAAGTTCAAGCTATTACCTATTTCTGTACCTAGATCTCTCACCTTTGAGTTTACTCTAAGGGCTGTGCTATTGATGTTGTAATTTACAGGGGTATTTGACTTCCCAGACAGTATGATAATAGATTTTTTTCTCATTTAGCTTTAAGTCATGGTTCTAGCACCAATCATTTGTTTGATCTAGACCCTCCTGAAGGATATCTACATCACTGGGGATTTCAATAATTGCTCCCAGCTTACAAGAGGCCTCCCACATTAGCCTTGACATCAGAGAAGTATATTCTGAGCAGGAGTGATCCCAGCACTGCGCCATGTAGTACACCACTAGTAAATGGCCTCTTGCTGGATTCTCCCACTTTAGCCCCCAGTGTCATGTCCATGACCCAGTTGGCTATCCATATATTGACATAGGGATTTATGCCCAGTTTTGTCAGTTTATTTATTATACTTGATTGGAGAATTGTGCCAATTGCCTTGGCCAGGTCGAGTTAGGTGTTATGGACTGTGTTACCCACTTTCAGGACCTTACTGACTTTCTCAAAGAAATCCACAGGTTCAGTAGGCATGACCTGCCTTTGACAATGCCAGATTGCTTTGGCTTCAGTGTTTGGAGGTTTCCTTTGTCATTATTTGTTTTGGTCCATCATTATTCTTTCCATGGCCATACATACAAGACTAATCAAACTTATGGGTCTGAAATGTCAGTCGATGGTTCCCCTTTATGCAGAGGGATAACTGTTTCTGTCCTCCACTCTATCAGGACAAAGCCAGTCCAGAGGATGTGTTTAAACAGAGATCCTAATGGGCCTGATAAGTCTTGATTTAAGCTGTTTAAGAGACAACCTAGTATATTGTCATATCCCGTGGAACCCATGTTTTTACCCTTAGAGAGCACAGTGGCAACCTGTTCTTTAGTGATAAGTGGAGGGTATGTCTTGGGAGAGAACTGGGGTGATGCAGCAGAGGTGAAATTTGAGCTGAATTTGTCAGCCACCAGATTTGTTATATCTTCCAGCTGGGTATAGGTGATGCCATCTACAACTAATACCACACATTTCTGGGTGTTGCCCTTAAAATTCAGGACATAACTGAAAAATGTCTTATTGTTATCCTTAACTTTTGAGGCTATTTTACCTAAAGGTCTGCTTTCAGAGACTTGACTAGTTCTCTGATTTGCATGTTTAGACTAATGAGTAACTTTTTGCTCTGTGGTGTACATTTCCTTTTACTTTTCAACATGATTTTCTTTCTTTTGTTGTACAACCTTGCAATACCAGTATCTAACAGAGTGGCTTGTTTTTACAGTTTGAGCTGGGTTTACTTCAGTCTGGTACTGCTGTTTATATGCAGTAATTTGTATGGGCATATAGGGCTTTTGTGTACTCCTCTACGTAAGCTTCTGTGTTTTCTGGATTTGGGGTAGCTTGGAAACTAGCTATGCTGTCCCTTAACAGGGAATAATTTAACTTAGAGAATTTCTTGAACTTTTTGGGATTAGGTGGAGGGACTAGTTTTATCTTTATTTTAAAGGAGACCACTTTGTGATCTGATCTTACCAATGTGGACATCACACTGGGGGGGTGGGGTGCAGCACTCTCCCATATTTGTGTATACCATATCTAGGATACTTATTCCACTAGTGGGAATGCAGAATATCTGATCCAGGCCATTTGCATTTTTAAAGTCAAGAAATCTTTTGGGCCTGCATATTAGTAGTTATGTATGTCTATCAATTAATGGAGGGGTAGTTAAAATGACCCATGAGTATGGTATTGGGCTGGATTGTGAGTGATTCTAGTAACTTTAAGTATGATATATGGATTTACTGGTTCATGGTGGGGCACCTGTAGCTAACAAGAATATGGTAATGGATGTTTTCCCCATGGTTAGTTGGACATGGAGTAGCTGAAGCATGTCATATTGTTTGACCAGCATTGAGGTGTGCCTATCTTTAATGTAGATAAATACACCCCCATCTTTTGCTCTTTCATGTTCAGTGGGTAGTAGGAATGTATGAAAGGCATTATAGCCATGCACTGCCACAGTGCTTTCTTTGGCTTTGAGCTATGTTTCAGTACCAGCACAGATGTCAGCATCTTCCAGGGTGATGAGAGCTTCCAGGGAGTGTGGTTTCTTCTTGTGACTTCTAGAATTGAGAAGTAACACCTTTAGTTTGTCCTGAGTAGCTTTGGTTATGTTGGAATATTTTTTTCTGTTTGGAAATGCCTAAAATGGCACTATAGGGGTGGATAATGTTTTGGCCAATATCTGAAAGCCTACAGATAACAGATGAAGACCATCCCTGGCAAAGCAGCATGGCCTGTCTACCATGTCCTCTCAGGCTGACAGGTATCAGTCCCCTTTGTAATTTCACCAGCAGCTAAGCCAATTGTTAAAATTGATCATTTTCTGCTGGTATTGTGGCATCATCCTTGGATATGGTAGAATGCTGCTGCAGTGCTAGGTGCATACCTGCCTGTGACACACATTCTGAGAGCTCAATCATATCTCTCTTCTTATAGTTCAAGGAGATACATCTCAGGTTATTCATGCCCACATGGACTATGACTGAGTCATACTGGTACTTAGGGGTAAGTGACCCAATTGCTTGCATGATCTGACAAATCTTGGTCCCTGATAGGCAACTAGCTGTAACCTTCCCCTTATCCAGCCTGGTAAGAGAAACATCAGTGTGTCTCACAATGGAGTCTCATATGGTCAGAATGCACTGTTTTACCTCATTGGCTTGGTTGTTGAGAAAAAAATGAGATGTGGTTTTATGTGTTGTCATGGGAATTGTCTTGTTTGTGTGCATGCTGAGTTTCTGAGGACTGCACCCTGGAGCCCTTTGAGAGCACCTCTGCATATGTGGGTCAATGTGTGTGGTCCTTTGTGGGTGCAGTGAGTGATGTGTTGAGTTGCTGACAACCTATTTGGTGCTTTTTGTGTATGCATGTGAGAGTCTAGCCTCTGGTGTCAATTTGTAACTACATGTCTTACATACTGTATTTGTCTGTTTCTTACTGTATTTGTCTGTTTGAAAATTAAGTGGTTGGCAGTGTACATAAGGTAATTGTTACATTGCCTCAGGATGGCCATGTCTATCAAGCTGGAAGTAGAGATAGCAGGAAAGTGCCCATCTATGGTTGCAGATCCTAATGTTTACTTGAAAGGTTAGGACTGGAGGATGTTTGTAATCTAATGAGGGAAATGTGCTTACTTGTTATAATCTCCAACTAACTTAACCAGCAATGCTGCCCAGGGGAAAACCAGATGCTCTCAGTAGCAATAGCCCTGGGTGCTATAATAAGGTAAGGTAAACCTAAATAGTCCTAACTAAATGCATAAATACTGCTTACCACTGCTCACCACATAAATTAGTTATAGTTGTCCCTTGAGTAATGTGGGAGTGGGGAAAAGTACTGGGTAATTTTTGTAGGGAAATTTCAACTTCTGGTGACAGCATGTATACAAGTCACCAGTAGTCACCCCTGAATGAAGAGCAGCTTCTCGTATATGTGAGGCTTATATACGATCAGAAAAAAGCAAGTTTTATACTAATTATGCTCTAAGGTTAATTAGATAAGCACACAATGAGCTTTCTACCAGCAATTCCCAGCTCAAATAGGTGAAATCAGCCAGAAGAGTGTAGACTTTGACCCTCTTAATGTAAAATGACTGGCTTGGATTACAAGTGTTAAGGAGCCTTGAACAAATGCCTAATACTAACTAAGAAACACTAGATACAATGTACTTCAGTGCAGAACAGTAGCCCTTACAGCAGTTTTAAAATGCAACTTTAAACTTTAAAGAAGAGCAAAAAAATAAAAATAAATAAATAAATAGTGTGGCACTCATGCCCTAGCCCAGCAATCAATGACCCTCAATCCTTACCACTAACACCAGAGAGGGCATCTCATATGAGAGGAAAGGATAACAAATACACACAGTAAAGTGCAATTTCCCTTAAGAGCACACAGAGATCACAGTCAGTCTGGGGCTGGTTACTCCCTTGCTCCCCAGGTCCCCAATAAGACTCCCAACTGGCACAACTATAGGGTCCAGATCTCAGCCTAGCTGGCAAGCTAACCTCCACTACCCTCTCTGTCCAACCAGTGCTTCATGTCCCTGCCCAAGTAGCTGACACACACACACACACACACACACACACACACACACACACACACACACACACACACACACACACACACACACTTTGAGATAAGTATTTATACAACTTCAAAGACACTCCTTGGAAAGGCTGACACAAGTTCTCCAGCTGTGCCCCTATACCCACACTATACAGTAGTAATTCCTGCCACCACCAGCTAATAATTATCAGCTACCCAAAGGCCCTTAAAAGGGTGTCCAATTATTACTGTGCAATATTAATATCCAATAGTAGTGTAACTAAGCAATCAAGACTTATTGGAAGGGCTTAGTACAGGATCACTTATAAGCATGCATTGTACTCTAGATCTTAAATTATCTCTACATAAACCAGCCACAGTTAAAAATATTTAATAATAAATACTAAAAACACAAGACAATGCTACTACACCACAGTGCTATTCAAGAGTTCAGAGATCACACAGAAACTTAAAATAATTCAGTAGTACAGTTCTGATATAACAGAAAAACACTTAGTCTAATCTTTATAATTCCTGGCTACTTCTAGGAGAAAACACAGTTCTAACATACTACTTACATAAAGAGAGCATAAAGCAGTGCTGAGTTGAATGTCCAAGATCAAAATGCTTAATAATCTCTGGTTATCACTGTTTAAATTGAAACTCCAGTTCTGATAAACATTACATAATCGTTTTCACCCTTCCTGGAGTTCCCAGGCTACACATTAACTGCATTTACATTCTCTTACATTTAGAGCAATAAAGGACATTCCACATGTAAATTCTGGTCATTAACTTTAGCCTTAAAACAATAGGCAGGAAGCCTTTATCTAGCCGGACTGGAGCCAACTTGTAAAACATCAAAGGCAGTGATGAAATAATTTTAATTTCAAAGGACCAACAAGAAATGCTTGACTTAGCTTTCTTTACAGCAGATGGCAATGTTGCCACATTGTTTTAAGTTCAACATTCACAGTATTTACAAATAATAGAATTATGTACCAAATTCTATTTGACTAGGCTGGCAGCCTTCACCCATCTCTACCAGTCTTCACAAATAGCACGTAAACTATCACAGTATAATGATAGCCCTCTTGTCAATAAAACAGTTACACATAGAGCCCTTTTGTGTGCTTCCCAACTCAGATAGACCAGGTAAACACCTACTGCCACTGGATGAGTGACCTCAGTCCTCCTAATGTAAAAGCACAGTAAAAGTGTCCGGAGTGAAATGTTGCCATAAACAAACTTGAACTTAAGGAAAGGGAATAAGTAATTCAAGATAACAGCAGAGTATTTTAAACAGCTTATAAAAGTGTGATTATTCAATAAAAGTATTTCACTCTCCAGGAATGAGCCAAGAGCCACTCGAGTGTGTAGAATTTATAAGCACTAAAAACAAGTTAAGCTGATTAATAAGCCCTCCAGCCAATAAAACAACTATGCACAGGAATCTCCAGTGTGTTTTCCCAACCTATACTACCCAGGCTACCACCTACTGCCACTAAATGGAAAATCTACTATCCTCTTCATGAAAAAACGTAGAAAAGAACTTGCTGCAGCTTAAAATATACTACGTTATCTAACAGCTAGCTAGATAATGAATTCAAAACAGTTAAATAAGTAGAACAGACAAAAAATACACTACTTTATCTAACAGCTAGCTAGATAATGAATTCAAAACAGTTAAATCAGTAGAACAGACAAAAAATACACTACTTTATCTAACAGCTAGCTAGATAATGAATTCAAAACAGTTAAATCAGTAGAACAGACAATGAGAAGCAAAATGCACCTTTTTTCAAATTAAGCACAAGAAAAGGTAAATTCATAATTTAAGATATAAACAGCAATGTAGAAAGTGAGGAGCTTATAAAGTGGTGTGTGTGTGTGTGTGTGTGTGTGTGTGTGTGTGTGTGTGTGTGTGTGTGTGTGTGTGTGAAAAATAACCAGCAGGAAGTCACATACAGCAAAAACACCAGGCCAAACAGGTTTCTTAATGCAACAAACAAAATGCAGGTAAATCAGAAAGAATCTCTATTAATTTATGTAACTCACAGACAAAAAAAAAATAGATTTACTTTTCTCACCTAGCATGGAGTCACCAACAGTGCTTGTAGTTTTTGCAGTTCTTCAGTCATATCCAAAAAGAGAAAGACACAGATATTCTCTGTGTATTTCAGTATCACTCAAGAAACAAATTAACCAATAAAAATATATATATATATATATATATATATATATATATATATATATATATATATATATATATATATATGTATATAAAATGTGCAACCTGGGTGATTAAGTGTCTATCTGTCCCATAGAACAAAAATAACAGGCCAAGCAGATTTCTTAAAACAGAACGCAAAATGGAGCAGGTAAAACAAAAAGCAGTTCTATCATTTTAAGAAACTCACAAACAAAAAAATATAGATTTACTTTCTTCACCTAGCAGGGAGTCACCAACAGTGCTTGTAGTTTTTGTGGGCCTTGAGTCTTATCAGAAAAGATAAAGACACAAATATTCTCAGTGTATTTAAGTATCACTCAAAGCAGAAAACATAGGCAAGACTGAAAGAGCTTGAGATTTCATATATATCAAGAGTGTTCTGATGTACATAAAAAGGATTGGGTTAGTGCACTGTGTAGACATGCACAAATGCCTGTGAATTTTGAATACATTTTATTCATGATGATAGATACAAAAGAAATGGACACAAAAGAAGGGGCAGGAAGAACTTCTTAGAAATGAAAGAAATTAAATGTCAGTTAAAATTGAAACTCAATAAATTTTCAGATCTGAATGACACTATAAATTTAAAATACATTTTGAAAAACAGGGCTACTAAGTTATAATAGTCCAATGATGGGGGATTTAAATTTTAATTTGGCCATCAATGTATTGTGAAGACTTTTTAATTATTTTTGACATTATGTTAAAAGTAACTAATTTTGGTGTTCAATGTTTTAGTTAGAATTTCTTTTTGTGTCTGTATTTTTAAATGCAGATACATCATGGTACCTGTGACAAAGTTCAGAAGTTATTTAAATTCGTGAGTGAGTTGAAAAGTTATGGTTCTGAAGAAATCTGAAATTAAAAAATGAAATACTTAAACTGTTGGGGGTTGGCATAACAGTTAAGGTGTTGGGTGGGTGGCCTAATGGCTAAGGTGTTTGCCTTACAAACACAAGGTGCAGGGTTTGAGTCTCACAAGAGATAATTGGCTAGGCTCAAAATGGCTCGCAAGGGCAGTTAGCCTAGTACTAACCTATAACCTAATCCACTTGGAATGATTTTTCCAGTGCTGTTTGCATACCTAGTTTTTTTAATAGTCTAGTCTGAGCATGAATAATCAGTTTTGCAAGCTACAAGTCACCTGAGTCCCTGGCTGTGAGACTGTGGTATTCAAGCATCTGGGTGACCACCAGCTTTAATAGAGCCATGAAAATAGTATGTTACTTACAAAACAGTTACCATGGATAAGGGCCATGTGAAAATATTATAGTTCACAGGGATAATGATGAGAAAAGTGCATGGGGGTGCTGGGCAAAAGAATGAGCTCAGTAAATACTCAGAGTGTAGTCCTAGACTGCATGTATATTTTGGAAGCTCATCTCCTGGATAGAGGGACATACCTTCTTTATGTTATTGGAGCCAGACTGTGTTTGGTGAATTGGTCATTGAATCAGAGCTGTGTGTACTTTTCCTTTTTTCCCTTCAATGTGATGGGACTAGTGGCATGAGTGAAGAGATCAGTGTAGTGGACCTAAGGACCTTAGCCCCTGTCCCTGAGAGATGCAGGTGATGCTCTAGCTAACAATAGCTGCATCTGTCACAACCAATTGACTTGTCAGTAGTGGGATTCAACCCCCTCCAGTGTCAGTCTGATCCATCACACCTTCTACCATGACTCACGAATATTATCCCCAAATGCTTATATTTCTGGAATAGCTGGTCACCCTTACATACAGAGAACAATCCCTTCTTTTCTAAAAAAGAGTCACATGACCTGTGATGTGGAGGTGCATGACCAGTGATGTGGAGGTGCATGCCCTGTGATGTGGAGGTGCATGACCTGTGATGTGGAGGTGCATGACCTGTGATGTGGAGGTGCATGACCTGTGATGTGGAGGTGCATGACCTGTGATGTGGAGGTGCATGCCCTGTGATGTGGTGGTGCATGACCTGTGACGTGGAGGTGCTGATTTTCATACCAAGCAAGTCACACTCGGCAGTGTTTTAACGTGGTCACTCTTGATATTGCATTCACTTGAAGCTAAGAGGGTGGAGATATAGTCAGCAGTTTGCCACTCTAAATGCTCTCCACACCCTTGCTGCACCTGGATATCCTATCACAAATAAGAAGGGGCATAGTACTCCTTTGTGATGGAGTCCAATGTCCACCTTGAATGCATTCAACATAATATCAATGAATGCAAACCAAGCCTCATTACTGAAATACAGGAGCTGAATGAAATGCATTGGTATTCCTGGGACTTCATATTATTGCAGTACTTCTCATCAGACATTCTGGGGAGCATGGCCATATACCGTCTCCAAGTCCATGTAACACTTGTAAATAAAACTGGCAATCTCCTGTAAGGGACCCGTCCAACATCTGCACAAAGACAAAGAGCTGATCCACTTTTCCATGAGCAGAAGGAAGCAAAGTGAAAAAATAATGTTAACCATGGCACCCTTGTGATATTCAGTCACTTCAGCAATTCTGGATGGATCTCATCCAGTCCTTAAACATTGCTAAAGCACAACTGTTTAATCACTTCAATGACCTTTTCTACTGTAACAAATAAAATTCTGTCAGCCACATATACTACCGCCTAGCTTCTGCCTACTCGGGGGTCATTAGGGTCAGAAGCTTCTGAAAGTACTCTTGTCTGCAATACCATCAGTTAAGGTCACTGCTTCTCTATTCTTGCTATGAGCAGCCTAGGCAATATCTCTTCTCCATTCTACTGATTTGCAGGATAGCTTGCCAGAACAGCACTGAGGCCATTAAAACATCTCTCTCTCCGTGGCATGATCAAACTTCTCACACACATGGTCATTTGTTATGGTACCATCCACAACTGCTGAATTTCTGGCTGATTATCTTTAGTCAAATTCAGAGAGCACACACTAGCATTTTATCAAATTATTTTTTATTTAGCATAACGTGTACATTTCACTTATGTTTTTAATACTGTTTCAAAGTAATCTTTATAATCTATGAAACTATTGATAGCAAGTATGAGTGGGCAAGTGATCTTCATGTTGTGTCAAACCTGATATTTAACTCACATGCAGCTCACAGAGTCTAAATACCATTTATTCCAACATGAAGATATTGCTCATATTCATAACTGCTGGAAAAACAATCATCAATATCACCGGATGAGTGTATGTCTCCCACTTTTTTTCATTGTAATGTTTTATAAGCAATCTGTACTTGTATGAGACCACAGGTTCATAGGTTGGTACTAGGCTATCAGCCCAAGGGCCTCTACAAGCCTAGCCATAACAATTCCCTGGCTATTTTTTCCCACACTATTTACTTCCCTGGACCCCTGTCTAGCGGGGCGACTGACGTGATCCCTGGGGTGAATTTCCTTTCCCCCATCCAATCATCAAGGTTCCTTTTGAAGAGGGCCAAAGAGGCAGTCTGCTTGACATGTATGGGCAATCTATTCCAGAGTCTGGGGAGTCTCTGGGTCAGGAACCTATCCCTCCAGCATGTTTTGTTTATTGTGATGACAAGGTTTAGATCCCTGGAGCGTGTGGCTCTGAGGGATTGGGATTTCTTTAAGTGTAGCATGTCCAACAGCTCTGGGTTTGACATGGCCTTGTATGTTAAGCAGAGATTGCCTCTGAGTAGACGATATGCGACAGAGTATAGCTGGAGTTTTTTAAGGCGGTCATCATAGGGTATCTGCTTAAGGCCTGCGATTCTTTTAGTGAGGTATTTCTGTGGCCTTTCCAGTTGTTGCAGATGTCTTGAGAGGTACATACCAAACGGGGCATTGTATTCTATAATGGGTCTAATGAGGGATGAGTACAGTGGGACAATGACCTCCTTTTTTCTGGATGAAAAGCCCTTAGTGATGAGGTGTGCCACATAGAATGATTTCCTGACTGTTGTGGCGATGTGGTTATCGAAGATGAGACCACTGTCCACCTGTGTCCCTCAGTCTCTTATCACACTTTCGGTGTTTAGTGTACTACCACCTATATGGTAATTCACGGGTACATGTTTTTTTCCCAAAGGGGATAACTATATATTTCTTGGCATTGAGCTTGAGCCCATGGCTCTGGCACCAAGCATCTGTTTCTGTAACAATTACAGTGTTACCTCCAAGTATACTTTCCAGAACTTTTGATGCACAGTCATCAATATCTCCTCAAATGTACACGTCATTCTATTTCAGTAAGCACATGAATAAACCATGTCACCTTGCTGATGGAAACATTTCTAACTACTGTAGAATATAACAGTCTCAAGATATTACTGTTGAAATGCAGATAACTTTGAGTGGAAACACTGAACAACTGCTGTTACCTACTATGGCTGTCCTTTCATTCTCACCACCCTACACTTACATCAGATCACAAGTACAGTGCCACCTGACTGGCCTTTATTGTCACAGTGACATATATACATTTTTATATTTTCCATTACATATGCCATAGATTATATTTCTCAGTCAATCAACATCCAGGTCTTACCAAGATAAAATTTCATATAAACCTTGTGAAGGGAGACACGGACAGTGAAAAACAGAAAATGTGGAATGATTTCCTTCTAAAAAGACTCAGTAACAACAATCAACAATTTGCAATGTGGCCCCGGTTCAGTTATTATTCCAAAGAAGGAAAAAGAGAAAAGTGTTATACTTAAGGCTTTTTGTAACAAGAACTAAAAAAAATCATCATGTCATGCATTCTAAGCTCCTCTTTGCTCAGTTAGCATTTCTGTTTTCGGTATCATTCATCCTTTTTTCTGCTAAGAATCGAAACAACATGACCACAGTGCAAACTGTAACAGTAAGCCTAAAAATGAAACACTTGGTAATAATAATTTAGAAAGGAAATGTCAGCCAAGTCCACAGTAGTTATAAAAATATTTAATGAGTGACATGTCAGTTTCTACAGATGTTGCTTTATACCTTTCAAGTGCTCCTTATTATGAAGAAAGTTCCTCATTATGAGTATAAAAATCCATGTTCATTGTTTCAAAGGGTTTGTCATGCATTTCATTAAGAATTATTTTAACTAAAAACCATGATAAATAATACTAAATAGTATTAATTAATGAAATTAATTTTTTATAAGCATAAAGCAAGATGGTTTAACCATTCTGTGAGCTCCCTAGCTGAACTTGTAAATAAGTTGGTAAGTGTTCATTATGAGAGGTTGTGTTCCACATTTTGGAGAAGGAAGATTGAAATCTACGAGTCACAGTATTTTCTTTCATCTACAGGCTACTGAGTAGGACAAGAAAACTGCATTGTCCACAGATGGTAAATTTCATCCATCAACTTTTTTTTTTTTTTTTATTTTAAGTGAGCCTCTCCATATGCATCAAGGAAGGAGACCTGTACCAATCAGCGAGATGAAGAGATGAAGGGAATGCTATTGATATCTGCATTTCATTGGCCAACTAGTCTCTGTTTGTTACATATGTTTGCATTTAAAGCTTTGTATTATGGACTGGAATTTATAAATGAATGGGATTATGGAACATGCATTTTTTTACTGCATATTTCCAAGTCAAACACTCTACTAGTAAGATAAGCAAAGACGTGGAGTAGTAATCCTCGATGACTCAGTTCGGTCATCACACATAGCTCATGCTCCATAATGAGGAAGCACTTTTGAAACTTTCTTTAAAAAATAGACTAGTTAGCTCTGTAAATTGATTATGACTAAAATATATTCCTGCTTAGTCAGCTAAATTAACTAGCTGCCTGTACCATGAGCACTCAGTTTGTTTTGTTAGGGCACTTCATGTGTACTGCAAATGATATTTCTGAAATTTTTAGCTATTGCCACTTCTTGTGGTGTAGATGGATACAGCCCTGGCAGTGTCCAGATGACTCTCTTGTGATTAATAGCTTGGTTGCTTGATGGAGCCGGAGAGATGGGGGGGGTAGATCAGTAAGCCCATCCATGGATGGTGCAAGTACTTGGGCATACCTTGCAGATGATTCCTGGCAGATGCAGGAGACAGGTGTGTGGGGGTATTGTTCTTAGAGAGTTCAGGCTGTGGTTGAGTCACTACAGAGGTGGAGCCAATAAACCAGCAATTCTCATTGCTTGTCCTTCCCTAAAACAGGATGGGTGCACACAGAGGCAGTAACGTAGGCTCATATCAAAAGATTAAACTAGGCAGCTTTATTACACTGCCTTAAGATGCCTTTATCTTCTCAATGGTACTGAACATGGGTCAGAGAAAATCTAGACAAGGCTTGTTAGGTTTTATAGAACCAGCAGATGAGGAGAGGTTCCTGGGAGCAGTTGGTGGTCAGCTGTGGGAGACTGAAAGAAAAATAAGAAATAATCTTTTAGTTGCACATTATCTTTTTAACTGACAATAAATATACTTCAAGCTTATAGAAGGTCAGAAAACTATTCCAAGTGTGCAAATCATTTCATTCTACATCCTTTCCAGGTTTATCTAACTACTGGTACAGACGTTTTTTAAAACTGTTGGCATCACAAACAAAAATTTGGGTCACCTATAAAATTCATTCCTTTCCAGGCAGAAACAGACATGCTTCCCTTTTTCAAAAACACCAATACGTATTAAACGTGCAGCTCGATTCTTTCCCTTTTTAAAAAACTGTCATTGCTTATTAACTTTGCAATCATTAGAATGAAGACTGTGGTGCATGTTAGCTTTCTTAATGAAGTAACACAAGTAATAAATATTATCATGACATAACACTTACTGCAGCCAGGCAAACATCAATTCTTAATGAGAAGGTTATATTTTTAACAATTGTTCTTCCAAAAATCATAGAACAAGGATACTATAAATTTATTAAACCATTCTGTAATTGGTATGGACCAAGCCAAAGTAGCAATAATCAATGGTGTGTATGTGTGTGTGTGTGTGTGTGTGTGTGTGTGTGTGTGTGTGTGTGTGTGTGTGTGTGTGTGTGTGTGTGTGTGTGTGTGTGTGTGTGTGTGTGTGTGTGTGTGCGTGTGTGTGTGCACGCTTAAGGGGTCAGTATTTATCCACTTGTGTATCCGTTACACTAACTACAGTACTTATGAGCAAGTAAAGCACTACTTGACTCCCCCATTGTTGATTACTGCTCAATTATAATCTCATAAGAATGGTGGTATATTTCAAACTGTATCATATCATAGAACCATAGTTGCATTGCCTTTTGTTAGATGTCCTGCAAGCCTTCACTTGGCATCACTGCCTGACATGGCAATCATGCCTTTCTCCTTGTACTGTATAAAATATCGTTAATATTCCTAACTGGGATAACTGCTCACTTATATTGCTGCATCTATACATGTTATATATCTCCTTTCAGTGCAGTTATTTCACTGTCTTCCTGTGGTTACACAGGGCCAGACATGATGTTGCTTCAATGTCTAACATTACTTATGAAAGGAATATCCTTTCTTATATATCTTTCACTGGAAAGTCATCAATGATTCTTGAAATGTACATGTCACACTGCTTCTCTGCTCTGGCTTTCTTAGTTAAGGCGCAAGTTGCACTCCAATGTATGCCAACCTTGTCATGACCTCCTGGGAGAAGAAAATATATTCATTTCCAGATTTAAGGAATTCTGGTTAAGTTATTTATGTTTTTTAAATTACATGTTTGTCCTTTGGAAGGAGAATAGTAAAGAAAGAGGGGAGTTTGTGAGTTAGATTAATATTAATATTTATTTTCTTAAATTAAATATATACATTCAGATTATAGTGTAAATTACCTCAATGTAACTATTTTCAAAGATGTGAAACATCAAAAATTTGGATCAAAACTGTTTAGGAAACTAAAATGTTCAAATAGTTATTTGGATTTTAGAAGTTGTCATCCAAGATATGCCAAATGGAATATCATCAAGGAACAATTTATACGAGCAGTGAGAATGTGCTTGGACATTGTCTCTTTCAAATTAGAACTTAATGGTTTACTTTTTATGTTACAACAAAGAGGTTACCTCAAGGAATTACTACCTGCAATAGGGGAAGAGGTGTTGGATGGATGGAGTACCAGATACAAGTCCTTATTGAGTACCCAAAGGGTTATAATCCACCCTAAAGTTAAATCACCTGGTAAATCTTTCACAAATTCAGTGGTTTTACAGTTTGGAGATATGGGTAGGAAATTAAAAGAAATTCTTAAGAATTGGGTTACAGGTATGTTTAAGATCAACACTGAGTTCATTAATATACTAGAAGATACACCCACCTTTGTTTATAAAACTGGTCATAATATTAAGTATCTTTTAGAACACCCAATCATGTTATCCAGCATGCAGGATAAAGGGACTACTAGGTGTGGTATTGGTATGTGCAAATATTGTAAATATATTTTACAGGGCAATAGTGTTACCATTGGGAATCCCCTACAACATGGTAGGTTAGTTAAGGGCAATTGCGGTATCAGGGGGTTAATATACATTGCCATTTGTCAAGGTTATGATTTTTTTTATATAGGAAAGACAGAAAGGTCACTCCGTAAATGTATTTATGAACACATGTATGCTACAGAAAAAGACAACCAAAATAATGCACTTTATAAACACACCCTATATTGTTCTCAACCCTCTGGCTTTTATTTGGAATTTTAGATATAATAAAAAGATATGAAAGGGGGGTTGGGAGAACATGATTGAGGAAGTGAATTAAGGTGCACTTTAGATTTAATGCCACAGTGCTTCCTGGCATAAACAATAATATTTCTATAGCCCTGGTTTTAAAGATGAGAGCTCTGGAATTATGAGTCTTAACTATGCTGTTTACATTGGAACATTTTTGTACAAACATATTTTACTGTATCAATGATGTTTTTTTGATTAATTATTTTCACAATGGTTTTTAGCTTTCAACAAAAATTGTTGATTATTACATGGTTTTAATTGGTGGTTTACATAAGATTTTCATATCACATGATGTTTGTGAGACTATTTAATAATGGTTTAAATTGTGTTTTAATGGTTCTAATGAAGTTCCATTGTGTCAGGACAAAAGCGCTTGACCATGCTTTTATTTCATTAAAGTTTGATATCCACTTTGACCCTTGGCATTTAGTGTATGTCTTCTTGAAGTTCTACCACTGCGTGAGCTTGTTCTGTACTTTGTATAAAATATTGTTAATATTCCTAACTGGAATAACCTCTCACTTATATTGCTGCCTCTATACATGTTATATATCTCCTTTCAGTGCAGTTATTTTGCTGCCTTCCTGTGGCAGCAAAGGGCCAAATATTTTGCTGCAATGTCTAACATTACTTATGAAAGGAATATCCTATCTTCTATAGCTTTCACTGAACAGTCATCAATGATTCTTGAAATGTACATGCCACACTGCTTCTCTGCTGTGGCTTTCTTAGTTAAGGCAATTTGCAGAAAACACCTTACTTCCTCATTCAGAATATTTCCTTCTTGAGATGTAAATGCAGACATGCCAGTGTTGTTAATATTCATAACTCCCTTTGGAAACACTCATGAACATTTGCAGGCCCACACATTCCAGATTCTTGTTTTCATGTAATCTCATGTATGACAGCACCTAACTTCTTCATGCTGTCATTTTACAGGGTATAGCAAGTATCATACTTTACAGTATAGCACAAATAGAAATGTCAATATCTTCCTCAGTGTACCGTGTCATACTATCATACAGTATAACACAAATAGAAGTGTCAATATCTTCCTCAGTGTACCGTGTCATACTATCATACAGTATAACACAAATAGAAGTGTCAATATCTTCCTCAGTGTACCGTGTCATACTATCATACAGTATAACACAAATAGAAGTGTCAATATCTTCCTCAGTGCACCGTGTCATACTATCATACAGTATAACACAAATAGAAGTGTCAATATCTTCCTCAGTGTACCGTGTCATACTATCATACAGTATAACACAAATGGAAGTGTCAATATCTTCTTCAGTGCACCGTGTCATACTATCATACAGTATAACACAAACAGAAGTGTCAATGTCTTCCTCACTGTACTGTGTCATACTGTCATAGCTGCACTGTTCCTAGTTACAGGTTTTTCAAGCCTTCTACTGATATCAGTGACTGAAGAGACAATTATGACTTTGCCTTTATAGTAAATCACTTATGAAAATAAGACCAATATTTGTAACTACTGAAAAAAATTATTGGACTGGAAAGGGACGAAAGGGCCTATCACAGAGCTCTGAGGTACAGACCTAATTACAGAACTGTAGACAGAGGTGATGTCTCACTCTCCAACATATTTCTCTGTTATGTATGTGTTCCAATTCTCTTCCCACTTAGTGACATAGGTGTTTATGGTCACTTATGACAGTTTGTCTATAATACCTGACTGTTGATTTGTGCCACATGTCTTGTCCAGGTACTGTTACACAGGATGATAATGTCGTCATCATGTATACCCTTAGTAAGCTTCTTGGTGACAGCGAACAGATGTAACAGATACTATGTCACTTGAACAAATCAAAAATGAGTTTATTACCTGTGTCCGTTTAGAGAAGGTCAGTGATGACTCCTTGACCTACCTTACAGATAAGGAGAGTAAGTATGGGGCTAACTCCATTCATCAGGTAATTGTCCTCTATGTCAGAAGGATGCATGTTGCTGTATTCCATTCTATGGGAACATAGGCTATCTGGAGGCTGTGTTGATGTACGTGTCCAACTGTGTATGGTAGGTCAGGTTTTAAGTGATGCTATAGGCAATCTGTGATTTTGTCAGGGCTCATTGCTTCTGTTTTTTTAGTCATTGAAAGTGCATAGATATGCTGCCCTGCTGAGAATAACAACTGAGTGATTTTTGCATGTATATTTTGGCTGATGGCCATTGGTGACAGTGTGGTGACATGTGAGACAAACTGTCAGCTAGCAGATTGCCTATGTACTCTGGGTGGGTATGTCTGCTGCTATCTATGTACTCTGGGTGGGTATGTCTGTTGCTATCCCCAAACAGATCTGTGCTTAGTTATATATTCCACTTAACATAGGTTCATAGGTTCATACTAGGCTATCTGCCCAAGGGCATTTATAAGCCTAGCCCATAGTTATGTGGCTTTCGCCACCCCTTTAGTTTGAATAAAACTATGCCTATTATTTTGCTGTGCCTCTGTCAAGCAGTGACACTGAAGTAATCCCTGGGGTATATCTGCTATCTCCCATCCATTGGTCAAGATTCCTCTTGAACAAGGCCAGCAAGGTGCTCTGCCTCACATGTACCGGGATTTTGTTCCACAGCATAGGGAGTCTCTGGGTGATGAATTTGTCCCTCCAGCACGTTCTATTAATAACCGTGTCAAGGTTTAAGTCTCCCACCCTTGTGGTTCTGAGGGATCTAGATTTTTTGAGGTGAGCATATTCATCAAATCTGGGTTTGACATGGCCTTATATGTCAGGCACAGGTCACCTCTGAGCAAGCGGTATGAGACTGAATAGAGCTGGAGTTCTTTCAGTCGGGCAGCATAAGACATATTTTTGAGACCCTTTATCCTTTTGGTGAGGAACTTTTGGGGCCTTTCCAGCTGCTGCAGGTGTCGGGTCAGATACATTCCGAATGGGGCATTGTACTCAATCATAGGTCTAATGAGTGATGAGTACAGGGGGACGATGACCTCCCTTGATCTAGATGTGAATCCCTTCATGATCAGGTGGGCAATGTAGAAGGTCTTCCTAACTACTTTAGCAACATGAGTGTCAAACGAAAGGCTACTGTCAACCTGGGTCCCCAGATCCCTGATGACTTCTTCTGTGCTCAGTGGATTGCCACCTATATGGTAGCTAGGGGTAACCTTGTTTTTCCCGAAGGGTATGACTATGCATTTCTTGGCTTTTAACTTTAGGCCATGGCTCTGGCACCAGTTATCCGTTTCTGTGAGGCCCTTCTGAAGGATATCTGTGTCAGATTTGTTTTCGACTATGGCGCCCAGTTTGCAGTCATCTGCAAACTTTGTCAGCCATAACCCTCCTGTGTTTGCTTGTACTTCAGAAAAGTAGATGCCAAACAAGAGTGGACCCAGGACTGAGCCCTGTGGGACACCACTTGTGACAGGCTTTGAGTCTGACATGGCTCCAGCAACTCTGACCCTGTGGGTTCTGTCACTTAGCCAGTTTGCAACCCATCTTGTGATGTATGGGTTTACATTCAAGCTGATGAGTTTTTCGATGATACCTGAGTGGGGTATTGTGTCGAAGGCCTTTGCCAGGTCGAGGTAGGCTGTATGGACTGCCTTTCCCTCATCAATGGCCTTGGTGACTGTCTCGAAAAAGTCAACCAAGTTTAAAAGGCATGATCTGCCTTTGACAAAGCCAAACTGGGTTGGATCCAAAGTCTGCAAGTTCCCTATGTCTTTATTTATGAGTTCCATTATGATCCTCTCCATGACTTTGCAGATAAGGCTTGTCAAGCTAATGGGACGGTAATTACCAGGGTCGGTGGAGGCACCGCCCTTGTGAAGTGGGACCACAGTCGCCGTGCGCCACTCCTTGGGTACGTATCCTGAGGTGAGGCTAAGATTAAACAGCTGTCCTAACTGCGGGTTTAATTCCTCATTGAGTTCGTGGAGCACACAGCCGGGGACACCATCCGGTCCCATGGATGCTGTGTTTTTTGCCTTGGAGAAGGCAGTTCTCACCCGGGCGTTGGAGATGTTTGGGGGGCTACAATCCTCTGGTATAGATATCTCTCCTTTTGGGGGGGGGGGGAGAAGTTTGCACTGAACCTGTCAGCCAGTATGTTGGCAATGTGTGTAGGTTTAGTAATCTTCACATCATTTTGAACTAATTCTGAGCATATCTGGGAGTTTCCTCCTAGGTTTCTAACATAGCTAAAGAAGGCCTTATGATTGTCTTTTGAGTCCTTGGCGATTTTTCACTCAAAATTTGCCTTGGGTGATTTTTATGAGAGCTCTTAGTTTTTTACTTATGAGTATATATGTATTGGAATAAATGATTTATAACAAGACCTTCATACAGCCTTGATCACACATCACATTCTACACACTATTGGTATGCACACAGTTGTACAACTATATCAATGTTACGTATTTATACTACTTGCACAACATATGACTGTATGTGCTTCATAGGCAAGCTGTGTTTGAGTGGCCTGATATCATATCAGGACACATTAGAGATGAGTTGTTTGTGGGTCATGCAGAACATTTCCTGACACAAATACTGATAGTAACACAATGGTGCTGCTGACCACCTCAATAATCCTTGGGTATAGCAATACAACTGGACTCACAATAAACTCCACAAGGTTGCAGTTGCATCAAAACATGTGATGCATTGGTTATATATAGCCAGCATAACAAGCATGTGTATGAGACGACTTATGTGACCATGTAATCAATATGAATCAATATTGATGTCAGTCACAGAACATTTAATGATTGTATGCAGACACATGCATACCTACGCCATAATAAGAAGTTATGTACTCACCATAACGTTCCATCTGAGTAGGTGTATTCATTTGTCTGCAACCTGTGGGTTATGGATCCGATATCGGATCCGAACCGGCATGGTTTACCAGCTATGGATCCAAGCTCTCATCTCCTCCCCTCACCCATAATGCCCTGCTCTACCCTCATGACCTCAGATCGAGTTTGCCAATAGCAAAAAAACACCCTGAAAGGGTAACACACCATATGCAGGAAACTGAAAGGCCAGGGGGATAGGAGGGCGGGATGGTTGCAGACAAATGAATACACCTACTCAGATGGAACGTTATGGTGAGTACATAACTTCTTAATCTGAAGTAGGAGATTCATTTGTCTGCAACCTGTGGGACAGAGTCCCCAGCTACCTGAATCTTGGGCGGCCATCATGGAAGGATATTCCGGAGCACCGCGGAGCCAAATGATGCTCTACCCCTAGATGCAAGATCCAACTTATAGTGGGAAATAAAAGTATGAGATGAAGCCCATGTGGCTACTGCACAAATATCATCTAGAGGAATCCTAGCCTTAAAGGCTGCCGAGGTAGAAACTGACCGGGTTGAATGAGCGTGTACACTCTCCGGTGCGGGCCTTCCTGAAGCTTGATAAGCTAACAAGATACATTGTGAAATCCAACGAGACAAAGAGACTTTAGAAATTGGCTTGCCCAGATTAAATTTAGCAAAGGAAATGGACAACTGGTTGGATTGCCTATGACCAGCTGTCCTGTTTAGATAAAATCTAAGTTGCCTGTGAACATCTAAGGAGTGAAGCTTATATTCACCTTTGTTCTCATATTTAGGGAAGAAAACAGGGAGGTTAATAGACTGATTAATGTTTGCTTCAGAAGCTACTTTAGGAAGAAAGGACGGGTTGGTCCTGAGGTAAACACGGTCCGGATGAAAGACCAAGTAAGGAGGTTTAGCTGATAATGCTTGGAGCTCTGAAACTCTCTTGGCCGAAGTAATGGCTACTAAAAAGGCAGTCTTGAACGACAAGAATTTGAGATCTACCGTAGCCGCAGGTTCGAAGGGGGGAGCGGTCAAAGCCTGGAGAACTAAAGAAAGGTCCCAGGGAGGAACCGCTTGTTTTACAGGGGGCCTGAGAAGGAAAGTACCTTTAAGAAAAATTTTACACAACTTGGCTGACATGAGTGGATTAGAGTCATGACCAATGTGATAATGTGAAATTGCTGCCAGTTGTACTTTGACCGTGGAACTGCTAGCACCATCATTAAAAAGAGTGGTTAAGAAATCAAGCACCAATGGGAGAGGAGCAGTGAATGGATTAAGGCCTTGCCGCTCCGCCCACAAGGAGAACCGTTTCCACTTGCTACGGTAGATTTTCCTAGTGGAAGGTTTATGAGCTGCCACCAGGATAGCCTTAACAGGGGACGAAATACCGGGAGTCCTGATCAAGAGTGGAACTGGAGCAGCCAAGCGGTCAGCTTCAGGTTGTCCAGGTTCAGAGGAGACAGGCAGGATGGATGAGTTATCAGATCCGGGATTGGATCTAGAATCTAAGGAGGATTCACAGAGTGAGACCTTAGGAAGGGGAACCAGATCTGTCGAGGCCAAAACGGAGCAATGAGAATCATTCTGCAACCCACCCGAGACGCTTTCTGAAGAACCTGGAGCATCAGAGGCAAGGGGGGATAAGCATACAGAAGACCGGGTGGCCAAGCATGCACCAGAGCGTCTCTTGGAGAGCCTCCAGGAGGAGGTATCAGAGCGAAAAAACTGTCGCACTTGGTGTTTGAGGGAGAGGCAAAAAGATCGCAAGAAGGAGTTCCCCACCGTGCGAATATGCGTTCCGCTACTAGAGAATTGAGAGACCACTCATAAGGGGTTAGAATGGTGCGACTGAGTTTGTCCGCCAGGATGTTGGACCGACCCGGAATGTGCGTTGCTATGAGAAAGCGGTTGGTGGAGATTGCCCATTCCCAAACCCTCATGGCTTCTCGACAAAGAGGGTAAGACCTGGTTCCTCCCTGCTTGTTGATATACCAGATGACTGACATGTTGTCTGATTGAATCACAATAGTCCCCAAGGGAAGAAAGTCTTGAAGTGCTAGCAACGCTAAGAGCACCGCTCTCATCTCTAGGACGTTGATATGCAGTGAGGTCTCTGACTTGTTCCACGTGCCTTGGACGGTCCGGCCTGCAAAATGCCCCCCCCCACCCGAGGCGGGAGGCGTCCATGGTCACCGTGGCGAGAGGGGGAGAAGCACAAAATGGGCGGCCTCTGTGGAGATCCGGGGAGTGAAGCCACCACAGGAGGGACCGCTTGCAAGCCTTGCTGATCGCAATGGGATGATGCATAGGAAGAGCAAGGTAAGACCACTGTACCAAAAGAGTCCACTGGAGGATGCGCATATTGAGCCTGACAAGAGGAAGAAGTGCTATAGCAGACACCATGGACCCTAGAGCCCTCAGGACCAACTCCGCCGGAACAGAACTTGAGTGGAGAATGGCCCGCACCTGGAGCTGCAGATTTTGGACTCTGTCCACAGTGAGGAAGGCTCGTAAACACCTCGTGTCTAACCTGGCCCCTATAAAATCTAGGAGCTGTGTGGGCGCCAGGTTGGATTTCTTTGTATTTATTGTAATGCCCAGAAAGGGAGCAAGATGGAGAAAGGAGTCTCACGCCAATAATAGTAGATGCCTTGTTGGGGCGGTAAGAAGCCAGTCGTCCAGGTAGGGAAAGACCTGCACCCCCTGAAGCCTCAGGTGGGCCGCTACCACTGCTAATACTTTGGTGAACACCCTGGGGGCTGTGGTGAGACCAAAGGGAAGGACCCGGAACTGGTAATGACTGGCTCCCAGCCGGAAGCGGAGGAACCTCCTGGAGCGCCTGTCCATCAGGATGTGGTAGTACGCATCTTTGAGGTCTATAGAGCACATCCAGTGATTTTCTCCCAGAAGGGGAAGAATAGATTGTAGAGTGACCATTCGGAATTTTTCTTTGGGGACTGCCAGGTTCAAGAGAGAAAGGTCTAGAATTGGTCTTAGTTCCCCGTCTTTTTTAGCAGATGGCCAATTTCTGCCAAAGCGGCCTCCCGTTGACCGGGTGGAACGTCTGGGAGGGACTTCAACTTTGGTAAGTGAAGAAAAGGGATGCGGTATCCTCTGGATATGATTTGGAGGACCCAGCGGTCTGATGTTATGGACTCCCATGCTGCTAGGTGTCACGAAAAATGTCCCCCGACTGCTTCCAGAGTGGAGCAGCCGGGCAACCCCTCAGGGTTGCTGCGCGGGCCGTTCAGAGAAAGGTTCTCTGGACCCGAAGTTCCTGGGAGCCCCTCTGCCTCTAGGGCGGCGTCCTCCCTGTCCTCCTCTGCCACGGAAGGACTGGTTGTCCGGAGCAGGCTGGGACTGCTGCGACTTCCGGAACCACATCTTCTTCTGACTCTTTTGGTTCCTAGAGTAGGGCCTCTGGGGTGCAGAGAAGCGGATTCCGACGGCAGACAGCGTCTTCCCGTCCTTCTCGCTCTGGGTCAATGTTTCGCGAACGGTCTTGCCAAAGAGGGCAGAACCATCAAAGGGGGCATTCGCAAACGACGCTTTGAAGGGCTCAGAAAAATCGCAGTGACGGAGCCAGGCCTGACGCCTAGTGACTAGGCCTGTCCCTGCAGCTCTAGCGGCGCCTTCCGTAGCATGGGAGAGTAGCCGCATAGAGGTATTAGTAACTGATCTAAGAGTGGCCATGCGGGTGGAGTGCAGCATCCTGTCCTCCTCCGACATGGACTCTGGGGGAGATGCAGCGTATTCTTTAATGAGATCTCGCTGCATCCTAATGACGTGTGCCAGGTAGTTCAGCGCCCTTACTGAAAAGGTCGCTGAACTGAACATCCGCTTCCCCAAGCGGTCCATCATCCGAGACTCCTTGCTCAGGGGATGGACTGAGGGACTCTCCTGAGCAAGTTCCCTCTTGGTGGCTGCCGCCGTCAACATGGCATCTACCGGAGGCCCCTTACTCCAATGGGCACGGTCGGACGGTGGGCTGAGGATCCTATCAGGCCTCTTAGGGATTGGCTCCACGGTGTCCGGTTCCTTCCACGCCCTGGTGGTAATGAGGTCCACCAGGGGTTCGGCAGGAGGGGACACCCAAGAGGTAGACGGGCCCGCTTCAAATGCCTCCAAGAACACGGACTCGTCAGAGGAAGACTTGGGGGCAGACCACCCCCCCCTTATACGGAGGCGCGGCAAACGAGATCTGAGGTCATGAGGGTAGAGCAGGGCATTATGGGTGAGGGGAGGAGCTGAGAGCTTGGATCCATAGCTGGTAAACCATGCCGGTTCGGATCTGATATCGGATCCATAACCCACAGGTTGCAGACAAATGAATCTCCTACTTCAGATTGTAAGTTTCACTGTGATGGCAGAATGTGAACTGTGTAGAAAGTTGATCTGCTTC
>NC_056743.1:1842786666-1842884166 GCF_019279795.1 Protopterus annectens | reverse complement strand
GTTACTTTATGTTTAAGCAGCATTACACTGAGGTAACTGCACCAATGAAGAGCTGTTCACCATTGCTTGGAGAACAAAAAGTGAAGGGCTTCATTGTTTTTTTTTCCTTCACTTATGTGTGTGGTGTGTGATTCTATTTTTTGACCAGATTAAAGATGTTAAAATGGGGTTGATGGGAAAGTGGTGAAATGCAGGCAAGCAGGGAGAAAAACAAAGGGAAAACAATAAAGGAATGTGCAGGAGGCAAGTAGGAAAGAACCATAGCTATCCACTTCCAAAACAGTGTAAAATGAAAACATGTCAGGCTATTAGCTCAGTTTGGACTGTCACCTCAACAAAGATGGGTGACAACAATGCACTCCTGTTGTATAACAATTTGGACCAAATCAAGTGTGTCAAGAAGACGTGTGTAAAGTGGAGAGCTACATATGGGACAATATTTTTTGTTGTTGTTGGACAGGTACCCATTTCTTTTTTTTTAATTTCAGTTAGAGTGGAATGTTGGGTAAGGGATGTAGGTATTTCTGAGTCAGGTTAGCAGAGTAGGTAAGGAAGCAGATGCAAACAAACAGGACAAGCAAGACAAGACACAGGGCTAGTGAGGGATATCACAACCTGGGGGCACCATGACTGAGGTTAGGGAGGGGACAACAGATATCCATGTCCATCAAACATGGGGACAGTGAGAATCTAGTCCTCCCCTGCAGGACTGTCATCACTGTCCCCTAACTCCACTAGCTGTTGTAGTGCTTGACATCTTCACCTACAGACCATAAAAGAGAGCATCCTCTCCATCCAGCATAGGCATGCACCAATGGTGCTGTGCACAACCCTATGCACTAAGCCTGGCAACTCCTGGCAGGTGATAAAATCCCCATCTCCACCAGTACCCAGAGGGAAACAGGGCATCAGCTGCCTGATGTGGAGGGCCTAGGCAGTGTAGGGGTAGCAGAGGTAGTACTGCCAGGTTGGGTTGTAGATGTGCTTTTCATCAGTACAGAAGCCAGTGAAGCAGGGGCAGGCAGAGCTATAGGGGTTGGCCTACCTCAATGTGCTGTAAAGTATTTTGTGATTTATCAGAGATGGGTGACATAGAAATGTTTTGATGACACATAGGAAATAAAAAAAAAGAGAGATAAGGGTTGGGGTAAGAGAAAAAAATAGATAATTAGTACCATCATATGTGACATACAATGCATTATCGCAATAATAAACCATCTATCTCACCTACATTTAAGTATACTTCTTAACAACTACAAACTCTAAGTAATCATTGCTCAAAGTAATCCTTGCAATGTGCATATAGTGCACATATGCTTGGTCAAGTGATACAGATTAAGTTAAGAGCTGGGCATTTATGCCACTTCTGCTGAAATAAAATTATGCAATATTTTTTAAGGATTTTACTATATATGCACTACCTGTGGTATATGAACCCACAACATCTGACTACAGCATTAGACTTGACTCCTACAGCTGGCTTGTGCTACAGACTGAAGCACGCATGCTTGCTTTTACAGTTAGGATATGCATGCTAAATTTGCTACTACTATATAGAAGAGCAATACTTTTGCTAAATTAATTGTTATGTTGTGCTGCATTCATCCTCCTTGCTTCTCTCAGTCTCTCTAGATGCTCGGTATGGGCTTCATTATTCACCATGATCTCTTGGTTGGATGTGGAATGAAAAGGAGAACAAGAGAAGAGCATTAAGCATACCAGTCTTGCATATATGCAGCTTATCTAGTTTCAGTTCTCTGTATCTGTATACTTACACCACTGGGATATCAGCAGTCCTAAACGCATCCAACCACTGGTTGAGTGTATCCTGCTTTTGCTTTTTGAGATCATTATAGTGATGACTACTGTGATGTCCCCTCCTCTGGGTCATTAATCAAGGAGCCTGAATCATCACCACTGACACCTGTGAGGGACATTCACTTGGAATAAAAATAGATACACACGTAGTATTTCCAGATGCAGCTCTCTGCACCAAGCACAGTTTCCCTTAAGAGCACACAAGGAACACACTCAGTCCAGGGTCTGGGTTTTCCTTTCTCTCTCTCTCTCTCATATGTTCATAGGTTCATAGGTAGGTACTAGGCTATTGGCCCTAGGGCCTATATAAGCCTAGCCAAAAAGGTATCCTGGCTTTCGCCACCCAAGAAAACTATTTTCCTGTGCCCCTGTCGAGCAGAGCCACTGAGGTGATCCCCTTGGGTGAATTTCCTATTTCCCATCCAATCCTCACAATTTTCTTGAAGAGTGCTAATGAGGAGCTTTGTTTGATATAGATAGGTAAAAATCAAAAGAAAAACGAGTTGAATGGTAGGAGAAAGCTGAAATAAGCAAATACGAATAACGTAATGCTAAAGCAACTAAAAACTTTAATATGGCAAGCGCTTTTAGTGGTAAAAATATTCCACCTTCTTCAGACCCAGAACAACATAAAACTGATGCTTATATAGCTTGTAGTTAATTATCAATTAGTCAATCAATCAACCAATAAAAATAAAACCAGATAAAAGTACAATATTTAAACAGTATGAAACCTGCTCTAAAATGTTACAATGTTAAGTACATAATACTCAATTTATAAATAACATTAAATATATATGTATAACGTGTAAATTTTATACTAAAAAATCACATTTTAAAAAGCTACTAGGGAAAAACTGAAAATGCATAATATGTGATAATGACATAAATTTACTGTAAGAACTAAGTATTTAGCTAAATATAGACACATAAAAAATATATAGTAATATGTAAAAAATAAATAATTAATTGCATGCTGGTTAAAGACCAAAATCTGATCATAATAATACTGAATATATGACCAAAAACAAAGTAGGGGGTATCCTATTAAATTATTTTTAGAAACACTTACAGAAGTTAAAGATAAGAGATCCACAGGTTGGTTTAAACCTATTTTAACTAGTAGAGCATATAAGGATGGTATTACTACCAATACTAATCTAATTACACGACAGCATGACAAAAACGATGACAGTGTCATGTTATTACATCTCAGTTTCCTATCTACTTTTTCAATGCTGACACGGCAAGAGTCAAAGAGATTTTTATACAAAATCGGGCATTAATTTTGGAAGAACCGTCCACTTGTACTAAGCTAGGTATCAGACCCCACTTCACTTTTAGAAGGGGTTTTAACCTTAAAAATCTGTTGGAAAGGCATAAGAATGAGCATCTAGGTACGAACAAGCGGGTACATAAAGGTATGCGTAAATGTGGGCATTGCACACAGTGTAAACACATTCAAGTGACTACTGACATCAATATTAATAACAAACACCACACAATAAATGGCTCCTTTAATTGTGAGTCCAAAGCTGTAGTATATGCAGCTTGCTGTCAGGTTTGTCCTTCATTTTATATAAGTAAGACCAAGCGGAAACTAAAACAAAGAATATACGAGCATTGTTATGCTGCTAGTAAAGGTGATGTTAACAATGCTCTTGCTCGGCATATTTTACAATTTCCAACACATGAGTTTTTATTTTTGGTTGTACACCAAACACTTTTAGATCCAAGAGGGGGGCCTTGGCAACGTTTATTAGAACAAAATGAGTTGTATTGGCAAATCAAAACGGCTGCATACATTTTCCCCAGTTTAAATGAATTTGTGTCTATTAAAAGCGTGTTAAAATTAAAAGTTACCAAGGCCCCCCTCTCGGGTCTAAAAGTGTTTGGTGAAATAAAAACTCATGTGTTGGAAATTGTAAAATATGCTGAGCAAGAGCATTGTCTTTAGAAGCAGAGGTGATTTTGTTTTTGTAACTAGCTTTGGAGGATTTTATGAGGGATCTCACCTTCTTACTGAGGCTGACCAGGGAGTTCTTCCAATCATGGGAGTTTACTCTTTATTTCAACAGTTTCTTTCTTCTGTTATAGAGTTTGTTTATGGCAAGGGACCACCAGGTTGGCTTTCTTTTTTTGGAGGATAGCATCTTGGTTCTGTTAGGGATAGCACGATCCATTTACTTGTGTAAATGTTTAGGGAGTTCCTCCAATCATGGATTGTGGTCATGGTCTCTCTCTCTCTCTCTCTCTCTCTCTCTTTCCATGACCCCAGTAAGACTCCCCATTGGCACAGCTATAGAGTTATGTCCTCAGCCAAGTGTCCCAGGCGAATCCTCCAAAACCCTCTCTGTGAAATCAATGCTCTGTGTCCCTGCTACAAGTAGTAGCTGACACACACACTCTTTGAGATTTGATTTTCACACAAACACACACACACACACACACACACACACACACACACACACACACACACACACACCTGGGAAAGGCTGACACAGATTTACTAGCTATGTCCCTCTAGCCAGACTATAAGGTAGATACTGCCACCAGGGCACTCTAAAACTAGCTGCTCTAAGGCTCTTACATGGGTGCCCAATTATACTGAGTGAAAGTAATACTAATACAAATGGTAGTGTTTGACTAATACAGTAAGGCTTCCAGGAGTGGTCACAGTGTCACTAAATAGATATAAGTACTCTCAAAGGTTAAAACATTCTCCAAAAGACCAGCTACAATGAAAGGTTGAAATATATTTTATAGTAAATAAAGAACATGAACATACTTAATATCTCTTTAGAATAAACACCAGAGTTTCAACTATAGGAAATATTACAATAACACAGATGAATAAATTCACAGAGATACAGAAAAACAGTACTTAACTACTCTCAGTATATTTTACTGACTGATCTTAAGACTTACTATTCCCTGGTTATTTACTAAAGCAAGATGAAGTAAGTGAGTAATCCTTCAATGTCAGTTTTCAAAAACAGATTGCTCTGAGACTCCTGTCTCCTCTAGTATTAAAACAACATTTCAGTGCTGGATTACAAAATGACGTCACATACATCTGGTCATCTGACGTCTGGTTCCCATACTACCCCCTTTGCTAGAAACTGAACAAGAATCTCTCACATATGTGTTACCATACACACAGATAGAACTTTGTTAAGATGTGTTATAGCATCTAGAAGGCATAAAAGCATGTCAACACTTCCACCCTTCCATGGTAGCAATTAGTTCACTGCTAAGGACAATACATTAGGATTCCTAGTCCTTGTTTTACACACATTTCATATATGACTGCAATCAGAACTGTAAGATATAACCTTTACGGCCTACCAGGTAATTTAATTTCAGGATATTTTTCTAGAAGCTAGCTGGGCTGAGCTTAACCTCTTTTCTTCCAGTATCTTCTGTTACAATATACACATTTAATCAGTTACAATAGTACAGTCTGGCATATATATATATTTCTTTTCTGTCCAGCAGGACACATGGTTGGTACATTTTTAACACAAGCAGCTTTAAAAATACATTTTTCAACACAAGCATCTGTACAAATCAGTTTGATATACAAATGACATATAATTCTTTACAAAACTCCAGCTAGCTATGCTGGCATATGTTACACATCCACTGCTCTACTTCTCATGGCATAACTGGTAATACCTCACATCATCACAGCTACTCTGTTCTCCAGTGTGTGGAATACCAGTTGCACTGGAGACAGCCTTGGCCAGACTATTCCATGCCTCAGACTTGTACTGGGAGCTGGTATAGGCCCCACAAGAGCTTTTGGCTGCAGCACTTTATAAGGAGTCCAATGAAAATTCTGGACTCCTCAACACCCTACCACTGCACCCTAAAACAGGCACTTTCCCTCCTACCATTAGATATGTCTGAACAAAGAAAACAGCAATAGTAAGAATGATTTCCCAACAATGCATGTTATCACATTTACTACTAGTACACATACCTAAACAACCATGCCAAGCCAGTTTGCATGAAGTTAACAGACAGCAACAGTGTCAAACAGAGATGAAAGCAGTTTATGAACTAGTAAGGTTGATGTTACAATAGGCATTCATTTTTTGTTTGGATGCTGCTATAATTGTTACTTGATTTAACTTTGCAGACATGTATTGGGAGTATAAATTATATAAGCTGACACATTTTTGGTGTGGCTTTACACACAGAGAAAATTAATTTGTACAATGTGGGATTTAAACCTATGCATTAGAAATAAAATACATTCTTCCACATAGGTGATTTATCATCTTTGCCACAGAAGAAGTGTCAGCAATTCTAATGAGATCACACCTCATTTGCATTTATAACCTGAAGGTGAGGAGAGTTGTGTATGCGGTTAAGAGAAGAAGATTGCCATTACTTTGGCTTTATCTGTACTGAAGACTACTGAAGACTTCTGACATAGACCCTACTAATCTTGATAAGGTATAACTGAATTTTTCAATTATACACTGGATTTGCTCATAGGTAACTAGGAAATATCTACATATCTCTCTCTCTATCTATCTATCTATCTATCTATCTATCTATCTATCTATCTATCTATCTATCAATCATCTATCTATCTATCATCTGTCTGCATTAGCAAATGCAACTTTTATCTGTATGCAGTTCTTAGAAGTTTACTGATGGCATAGGCATTTTGTCAGGGCATTCTACTTTCTCAGATACAAAGCCTTACTAACTTTCATCACAAGTGCTACTGTTCAGGTTGAGGAGTGGTGATTCATCACTGTGACAAAGCAGTATTTCCCTGAGGCTCCAAGAGCAGAATAAGTTTGCACTTCTTAACAGTTATAGTTGTGCTCTACAGCTAATTTACTACATTTTGCACTGTTATAAAGCTTGTTTTATTGTTTCACTGGATTTTTGTATTGTTTTATATTGTTTTACTTGTATTTTCATTGCTAGATAGTGTTTCATTACTGTAATTGCATTTTTATTGAATTACTTAACTGTAAACTGCTTTTTCACACTGACAGTTGTATTTTCTGTTTGTGAGTGCTCTATCTGTGCTTTTCTGTACATTTTTGTGAGGTTCATGTTTTCTAGTCAGGTAGCATATTCTTGTTAGAGGCCTGCTGTTATCCAGGCCTGGTTGTTTTGCTTGTTGTGTTTTATGTATTTCTCGTAGCCATCCATAGGTCTCAACCTGCTAAGAGGCTAATGTGGAACACAGACCATAGCAATGTGTGACAAACAGTCAAAATGTGGAGCACCCAATTTTCGCACTGCGTGAAAAGCATGTTGACCATGACCATAGCCTTTCAACCAAAATATACCATATGTAAGTATTTAATAATACACACACTCTCTTGCAGACACAGATATTTACATATACACACAGAGCTGTAGAAGCAAAAAGACAGTGGCTCACTCATAAAGAAAAACTCAAACGCGCGTGCACACACACACACACACACACACACACACACACACACAGTACCAAAGTAAATAACTGCAATACCAGCAGTTAAAAGGATTTCTTTTAGGTGTTGGTATTTCAGTTATTTACTTTGGTACTGTTTTGCTTCTATTTTATTTTTTCTCCCTCTCTTTAAACACAATTTGTCACAACCACTTTTAGTGAGAGGGAAAAGCGATATAAGTTTATTTTTTCTTCTGAGATCTCCCTTCTATATTTGCCCTACATTGTCAGATGTTTCCTCCTTTCTGTCATATATCAAAAAAGTATATATACACATATATATATATATATATATATATATATATATATATATATATATATGTATATGTGTGTGTGTGTGTGTGTATGGGTCCCCTATGAAATCCCAAACGCACAGAATCCCGACACCCAAAATAATGAGACGAAAAGCCTGAAACCCCACATTACTGAAAGACCAGAAGCGCGAAATTCAAAATCCCGATGTGAAGGGATTTTGAGTTATCGCTTCTGGTGTTGCGGTTCAGGTAAGTACGTGTGTGTAAGTGTATTTGTGAGGGGCTTTAGTGTGTGTAAGTGTGTATTGTGACTGTGGTGTGTGTGTTTTTGTGTGTGTGTGTGTGTGTGTGTGTGGGGGGGACTGTAATGTATGGATGTGAGTTTGCCTTGTGTATATGTTTGTGTGATCTCAGAGTTAGAATAATAAAGTAGAGGGGTGTGGGGGGCACAGTCCTTCACATGGGGGGTGCAGGGGGGCAAAGCCCACCTGCTTATCTTTAGTGTAGGGTAGTTTGTTTGGTTATGGGGGAGGGTGTGTGCATGTTTGGGTGTGTGCTGTATTTATGTATTAGTTTCACGATTTTGAATTTCGCGCTTTCAACGTTTTGGTAATATGGGGTTTCGGGCTTTTCATCTCGGTATTTTGGACGTTGTGATTCTGTGCGTTCGGGATTTCGTAGGGGACCCATATATGTATATATATATATATATATATATATATATATATATATATATATATACATATATATATCTATCTATCTATCTATATATATATATATATATATATATATATATATATATGTGTGTGTGTAACTGCCTATATCCCATAATACCTCCCAACTATCTAGATTTTCACAGAATTTCCAGATTTTGCCTCATATTTGTTCTTTTTCTTATAAAATATGTGGTTTTCTGAATTTTTGTGGCATATCAGTGAGGATTGAATTCATGTCCTTCAGAAAATGCCTTGTAATACAAGGCCTTTTATTCTAGCAATTTTCTAAGTTTATAAAATCAGTATTTAAAATTGTTCCTATTTTTGGGGCTTTTTCTCCCCTTTTTTTTTGTTTGTTTTATTGGCTTTGTCCAGATTTCTTTGTGCTAAAAGGTTGAGAATTGTATCACAGAAAACATTAAAGGTCTAAGCAGTAATGGAGAACACTGGACTTGAGCTCCAGTTCGTATTTAATAGAGGTGAGTTGCACTCAGTGCAATGTTGAATTGCAGTCTATACCTTTCAACTGTACAGATTTTTGCCCCATATTTTTGGTCTGTTTTTTAATAAAATTGTGGTTTTCTGGCAAATTAGTGGCAAATGATTAAAGACTGAAGTTAGAAAATAATAACAAACATTTGATTTTCAGACTTCATACCCTTCAGAAAATTCATGCTAATGCAAAACCTGTTATTCTATCAACTTTGTAAGTCTGTAAGAGCAATATTTAAAAATTGTCCCTATTTTTGGGTTTTTGTCCCACTTTTATTCATGACTTTGTCCAGACTTCTTGCTCTAAGAAGTTGAGAGGCATGATTAGCAGTAAACAAAGATAAATATTGTTTGGATTCGACCGCAGCCAGGATTCTGTCTGAAGATAATCTTAACCATTCTCTTATAACATAGTTATCAGCATAAAGAATAATTTGCAGTTTTGTAAAGCTACAGGAAGAGAATTAAACCATATACAGACAAGACAGCATTATCATGACTTAGCTCCACTTTTGCTTAGATCTAGAACAGTGTTGCATTCAAGAAAGTAGTGTGTTTAAGTTTTGTAACCAACACAAATTCTAGACAGTGCGAGCTATACAAGGACCCACCTGTTACAGTTAGTGGGATCTACCAAGCACAGCTATAGTAGACTATAGCTTCTATCATGTACACGTTAATAGTATTTTTTTCAACTCTGATTATACTTTCAGTACTGACAGCTGACGCCTCCGGAATGATATATGCAGAAATGCAGCCATACGTCAAGCCACAAATATGAAATGTACTACAAAAAAGGCCAAGTATGACCTCTTACCATTACCGTTGCCAAGAACATAACAGTTCACTCATAAAAGTTTCTTGAAGATGTAACTTACTAATTGCAAAGCGGAACCACGGCTGCAAAATGCAGAACAGCAGAAAAGGGGGCTTAATTGATTAGAAATGCGGAGCGTTCCGCACACTCCAGAGAACTTGGCTGCTCAGTAGCCATCTTCTGCTGGTAGTGTCTTGTCTTCACTTTTAGTGAGAGTAACAGGGTTGCCTGGCTTTCTCTAGCATGAGCAGGAGCTAGCAGGATTCGGTAGCAATTCGAGCTTCTAGCTTCTTTAATCTTTTTCTGCTATTTATACCCTGTGTTTGTAGGGTGTTGTGCTTGTTTGCTCGTTGCACACTGCCTCTGCAAAGTTTTAACCCATTGCAAGGTATCTCTGTTGCTTTTTTCCCTTTACCAGCATGCCTGTGTAACTGTCACCCACCCTTGCAACTGTTATTTTATCCAGCCCTACTCACACCTATAGGTACTCTATTCTGATACTACCCACTCTACCATCCTTTACCTCTCTTCTACAGATTCTGACAATCATGGACGGACAATTTCCTGTGGTTTCTCCTGCTAGTCTTGTTGATATGGGCATCCTGAGACAGTGTAACAACTGCCTCATGTACACAGACAACCCTCTTCTTTTACAATCTAGGAACACAATATGTGAAAGATGCAATTACATTAAAACCTAGAATTGTTGCTGTCCCAGTCACAAGCCAGTACATCTGCCACTGAGAAGGTTGTCTGCACAACCACCACACCTCTAACACCACCCACACCTGTACAGTACATTCCTACATATGTGGAGGTTCTCAACAAAAAACATACCTAAACAAAAGAGACCTCCAAGGCAAAAGCACACATGCACTTCACAACCCACTGCACCAAGCACCACACATAGTATACATGCCTGTGTCTCACAGCCTCTAAGGCCCAGCCACAAACCCAACATATTAGTCATAGGAGATTCTATCATGAGACACATAGATGTGCCTCTTACCAGGCTAGACAAAGGAAAAGTCACAGTAAGTTGCTTGTCAGGTGCTGGAATCCACCATATCACTCATGCACCCAAGTCTCTCAACAACAGGTACTGTTATGACTCCATCATAATCCATGTTACCAAGAAGTACTTGAGACATACCTTTCTGGACTACATCAAGAGAGACATGATTGAGCTCGCTGAATATGTGTCCCAGGCAGGTATGCTCCTAGCCTTAAAAAGCATCCTACCTTCACCCAGAATGATGCCTCACAACAAACAGAAAATGAGTGACTTTAACAATTGTCTTAGTTTCTGATGTCATTCCAAGGGGATTCTGTAACTGACATCCTGGGAGGGCATGATTGACAGACCATGATGCTTTGCCAGAGATGGCCTTCATCTGTCTTCCCTGGGCTTCAGGCTTCTAGAAAAGGCTCTTGCCTCCCCCATAGTGCCTTTTTTAGGCAAATTCATGAGGACAAAATTACCAACATGAAAAATTGTTCTAAATGAAATGTAAAGGTCATGCTGCTAAATGCTAGGAGTCTTAACATGAAAATGCACTCATGACAAGCATTCCATACCCTGGAAGATGCTGACATTTGTGCAGTCAGTGAAAACTGGTTCAAAGCTGCAGAGAGCATCCCAGCATTACCAGGTTACTTGTCCTATCATATGTTCAGACCCCAAGCAGAGGGCTACAAAGCCAAAGGAGGTGGAGTTTCAATATTGTTCAAAGAAATACACACCTCCAGGCTGGTCAAACAGTATGATGGACAGGAAACACTTGAGGTACAGTTAACTATTAACAAAACACCTATTCAAATCATAGCTAGCTACAGACCCCCACTATGACTCAGGAGGCCAACTACACCTATCTGGAATTACTTGAATCCATCAAGATTCAACCCTCTATCCTGATCCTGGTTGATTGTAACTACCCAGCCATAGACTGGAACACTTATTCTAGCTCAAACATGAATGCCCAGAGATTCCTTGACTTTGTCAGTGTCAATGCATTGGAGCAGCTGGTCAACACCCCCACAAGAGGTGAAAATGTCCTGGACCTGGTACTAACCAACATGAGTAGCCACTGCAGCACAGCGACAGTGTCATCCTCCTTGGTAAGATCCGACCATAAAGCAATCACTTTCAAACTGCCCCCCCCCCCCCCTTGCCAGGGTCAAACAAAAAAACTTTTCCAAAGCTGACTACAACCTTCTCAGAGCAGGTATAAGCAGCTTCACAGCCACCAGCAACCATCTCTTCAGTTGAATCAAGTACTAATGTCCAAGCCTACACCAAAAAACTATATGAACACCTATATAGCTGCATGGAATCAGCAGTACCAGACAGGACCAGCTCATCTTCCTCAAGTAAGAGTAAACATGTCTGTTGGATAGCAGCAATAAACAGACTCTATAATAAAAGGAAAAAAAATTGCTGTCCAGGACAAAGAAGGAGCAGATTCCAAATTGGAAGCAGTCTCTCCTTTGTCTGAACAAGCAAATAAGGTCACTGGTGAAATCGTCTAAGCCTAACGTCGAGTCCAAATTGGCCACATCCAATAAGGACAATCACAAGGTCTTCTTCTCATACATCTGCAATCTCAAAGGTAACAACCAGATCTGCTCTGACCTGGTGGTCAAGAAAACCACATACACAAATGCCATAGATATAGCCAACCTGCTGGCAGACAAGTTCAGTGAAAACTTCAGCCCCTGTCCCTCCCATCAGTAAACCAGAACATCCTCAGCACCTGGCCCCCTCCCCTCATCACCAGGGAGCAGGTTATTAATGCCCTCTCAAAGGGAAAAAATACAGCCTCCATGGGACCCAACAACACCCCTGGATGTGTCTTACATGAACTCAGGCAAGAGATCTCAGCACCACTAGGCACCCTATTCAACCAAAGCCTGTACACGGGCTTCATCCCAGCAGAATGGAGGACAGCTACTATCATCCCTCAGCACAAAGGTGGAGCGTCCACTGACCCAGGCAATTATAGGCCCATCAGCCTAACTAGCCTGATCTGCAAGGACATGGAACACATTATCATGGATCTTATAAACAAGGACATTGGCAATCTCCAAATGATTGATCCCACACAGTTTGGTTTTATCAAAGGGAGATCATACTTGTTAAACTTGGTTGCCTTCTCTGAAACAGTCATGAAAGCCATGGATGAGGGAAGACAGTGCACACCACCTACCTTGACCTGGTCAAAGCCTTCAACACTATTCCCCACTCAGGCATAATAGATAAACTCTCCCAGCTAGGCATCAACCCATATGTTACCAGATGGGTAGCTAACTGGCTCACTGACAGAACCTGCTCAGTAAAAATAGAGGAAGCCACCTCTAGTAGTAGACCCGTAACAAGCAGTGTACCCCAAGGATCGTTCCTGGGGCCTCTACTGTTTGGGATATACTTTTTTGAGGTGCAAGCCAAAACCAATGGTCTGTGGCTGACCAAGTTTGCAGATGACTGCAAGCTGGGCACTGTCATAAATTATTATGATTTTAAATGTTGTGACATGACTTCCTGTATGTGTGTAATTCCATTTTCACAGTTTTGGTTGGTCAATGAATTTATGATGTCATTTAAATGGGTTATTTAAATTGAGTTGGAAATGTTTTGCTTTGTATTCTGATGAAGTCTCTTATGATGAGATGAAAGTGCTTAATACTGTTTTAATAATTAAAGTTTGTTCCTGTGGTGCATTTGGATCATTTTTTTCAGTTTCACTGTCATAAATTCCCCGAGTGATGTGAACATCCTCTAAGAGGGCCTTAAACAAACTAATGACTGGTGCCAGAAGCATGGCCTCAAACTGAATGCCAAGAAATGCATCATTATCCCTTTTGGGGAAAATGGTGTCCCCATTAATTATCAAATTAATAACAATGTACTAAACATGCAGTCAGTCATGAAGGACTTAGGCACCCAGGTTGATAGCAACCTGACTTTTGACCACCATGTTGCCTCCATTGTATGGAAGGCTTTCTACATGGCCCACCTCATAAGTAAGGGTATTTCATCCAGGAACAAGGAGGACATAACATCTCTGTACTCCACCCTTATCAGACCCATTATCAAGTACAGTGTGCAGCAGTTGGAGAGACCACAGAGGTTCCAGACCAGAAAAATCCAGGATCTCAAAGACATAACCTATGCAGGCAGACTGAAAGCTCTGTCCCTCTAATCAGTCTCATAGACACTGCTCAGAGATGACCTGTGGCTGGCATGCAAGGCCATCTCAGACTCAACCTTGATGGAGTTGTTGCATATCTGAAAGTCAAACTCCACTTGTCTCAACCTGGTCTGTGACATTAATACAACTTGTTGGTGGGATAGATTTGTGTCCCAGTGACTCCCCCATCTGTGGAATAGACTCCTCTTCATGTCAAGCAGAGTGTCTCACTAGCCCTCTTTAAGAGGAATCCCTGGGATCCCACCTGTGTCCTTGCTGGACAGGGAAAACAGGTGCTGACTTTGTGGGAACATGGGTGAAATTCTTAGCTAGGCTTATAAGGGCCTCTGAGCCAATAGCCTAGTATCGTCCTATGAACCTACTGTTACAACTGTTTCTCTTTACAGTCTTCTATCTAAAAATGACTGCTTCTGTGGTAAATGAGTACCCATACTTTTGAGACTGTTTGAAAGCACTTATAAGAATTTACTGATGTGTTATTGCTTGTTTGGTACAAGATGTCATTTGCCTATTTTTTTTTGGGGGGGGGGGTTGGGGGGGCAAGTTCCATTTCTGTGTTACCACAATCAAAAAAAGTTTTTGCAGAGGTTTGCTTTGCTATTGTTAGTCCTTGTTTTGGATCAAATCTTGGTTTGTGTGTGACTGTGATATGTTACAACCACATAACCCTTTTTTATATTTGAATAACTGTATTTTTTTGTTTCTCCAGTGAGTAGTATCAAAAACCTAATAATATGTGTTACATCTAAGCAGTACTTTTATTTATGTGATATTTATGTGTAGTATCCTCCTTTTATATTTTATGTCACCTAGGAATATGGCACCCAAACATTCCAATCCCAGAAAGCTCCCCTTCAGTGACTCAGAATGATATGGTTGTACTAGCCTTTCATCAATATGGTGCCTTTCTGCTTGAGAAAGGACATTGGGATATGTCTGGAAGAATGCAAATTTGGAAGCAGAAAGTGAACAATGTCAAAGCTGTTGGGGGATGCAGCAGGAGGGCATATGATCCGGTACATCATAGGGCCATTGACATGATTTCATTGTCCTGGAGGGCAGCTGCAGTGGACCATGGACAGCTGGCAACCAGGGGTGGGCCTGCTACAAATCCACCATTGACACCAAATGAAGAGTTCCTGTTCATGGCCAGGGATCCAGAGAGCTCAGTGAAAAGTGCACAACAGCATGTGATTGATGTTGGTGCTGCTGTTTCAGGGATGACAAGTATGTCCCAAGAGGAGCTTCCAGTTAGGCTTACATATGTCAATTTTTAAAGATTTCTTGTATGGTAAAATATTGAAAGCAATAGTTAAGTTGGTTTAATATTTTTTTATTTTTTGTTGGGGGGATCTATTTACATTCTCATTCATTACACATGGGCTTGGGGTGGACGTGTCATCCAAGTTTCAGTTAAATGTAATGTTAATGGACATGTACAGGCTAACAATTTTCCCCCTGTGTTATTGTTATTGTGATGATGGTGTCCTTACATTTTGCTTAACTTCTTCCCAGACCATCTTAAACCAAACATTTTTATTTCAGTACTGTTGAGCATTTGACAGATATGTGCATTTATCCATATGTATGAGTTGGGTATCAAAACTGTGTGTGCATTGCTGCAACATCTGTGATAGTAGCATCAGTGTTAGTTTCTTAGCATATAGTAAACTGTAGCACTTCAGCTATTGATTTCTTTCCTGAGTTTGTTGCCTATTATCACAGGTGATCCTGACAGAGGAAGTGTAGGCCTCTTACCACTTGATGTCAGAGTATCGGAAGACTCTGATGATGATGGTAGCCAAACAAAGGCAGAGTCAGAGGGGTGCAGAGATTGAATTTTACACCGAAGCTGACATTCAGCCATCTCCTGTAATTCCATCAGACACAGCCAGTAGGCCTATGCAAGCCCATTCCAGTGAGCCTTCAGATATTGGACAGGTGGAGGGTAAGACACTTGATCAGGGTAGTATGATTACTGTGGCTTCAGTGCCTGTTGAATCTGGCCATAGCCAAAGTATTAGTGAGGTGCAATGCAGGAAAGTTGTTAGAGGTGCTCAAAGTAGGCGTACTGTCTATCCTCCACTTGATCCTGATGTGTCTTTCTGTGCTACTCAGTGTATGTTGAGGACCATTATGGAGGCATAAGCACATTAACGTGGCACAGGCTGACATAAATGACTGCCTCCACCATGTTGCCAATTCAATGGATCAGATGAATAACACATTAGAATGGGTGGTGTCAGTGATGGAATGTCTGCTGGAAGGGGGGCGGCATCCACGTGGACATACGTCAGCTACATCATCTGGTGTTAGCCAACATGGTTGTGCTTGATCAAGCTCCCATAGTGGCACTACTTCCAATGCTTCATCAATGGGTGAGGTGTCCACAATCAGATGTGGCAGACCATGGGGTCATTGTCCTGGGTGTACTCATGAGAAGAGCTCATCCAGCAGACATCAGTCACATTCAGGTAGCAGCAGTGTATCTGATCATGGCCGTGGAAGTGCTAGTGCAACTCCTGGCAGAGCCAGTTCTCAGGGTTGGAGATGATGACAATGAACTGTCGCCTCTACCATACATGGCTCACACCTGTCCGACATAGCAGGACGTAGAGCTAGCACAGAGCTTGGCTGTGTTGTCACAGACACTCACACACCAACACACATAACAGTTACAAGGGCCAGTCAAGAGGTTTACAGCTGACTCTGACTCAAAATCCATTTGATACTTTATCAAAACTTCTGTTTGTGCCAGCCTAGGCTTTCACACACACACACACAACTCCCTGTACAAATGATGATAATTAGGCCATATCATTCTTTTCTATTTTTTTGGATTCAGGGATACATATGTCTTTTTTCTGATGCCCGAGGGTGCATAGCTTACTTTGTGCTTAGTATATCTGTGTTTGTGATGCTGTTTTGGAAATGTTACTGCTTTCTTACAGGTTTTTGTAATGTGTACATCCCTCACAACCTCTTTATAGGATCATAGGAGGTTACTAGGCTAATGGCTCTGAGGCCTTTATAAGCCTAGCCAAGAGTTTAGCCTATGTTTAGACAAATCAGCACATGATGCCCCTGTCCAACAGAGACACAGGTGGAATCCCAGGGGCATATTTTCTGTTTCCCATCCAGTTATTCAGGTTGTGCTTAAAAAGGGGTAAAGAGGTACTCTGCTTGACATGGTGATGGAGTCTATTCCATACATGGGGGAGTCTCTGGGACACAAATATGTCCCACCAACAAGTCTTTTTGATGTCACAGACCAGGTTGAGGCCACACATGTGGGTTACTCAAGTTGAGCTTGACTTACGGATATGCAGCAGTCCCATCAAGGTGGGGTCCATGATTACCTTGTACACCAGATAGAGGTAACCCCTGAGGAGTCTGTATGAAACTGAGTAGAGGGATAGGGCTTTTAGCGTATCTGTGTATGGTAGATGTTTGAGGCCCTGGATTCTCATGATGAGGAACCTCTGTGGTCTCTCCAGCTGCTGCATATGCTTTGTGAGGTACATGCCAAAAGGGGCACTGTACTCAATAATGGGCCTTATAAAAGAAGAATACAGGGATGTTATGACCTACTTGTCCCTGGATGAGATACCCTTACTTATGAGGTGGGCCATGTAGAAGGCTTTCCATACAATGTAGGCAACATGGTGGTCAAAAGTCAGGTTGCTATCAACCCAGGTGTCCAAATCCCTCATGACTGTTTGCTTAGGACATTGATATTAATGTGATAATTTGTGGGGATGCCACTGACCCAAGGGGATGATGATGCATTTTTTGGCATTCAGCATGAGGCCATGTTTCTGGCACCAGTCATTTGTCTGAGTGAGACCCTCTTGGAAGATGTCCACATCACTACGGGAATTGATGACAGTACCCAGCTTGCAATCATCTGCAAGCTTGGTCAGCCATAGCCCACTTGTTTTGGCCTTCACCTCAGAAAAGTATATCCTAAATAACAGATGCCCCAAGACTGAACCCTGGGGTATGCCGCTTGTTATGGATCTACTGCTTGAGGTGGCTTCCCCTGTTTTGACTAGGTGGATTCTATCAGTGAGCCAGTTTGCTACCCATCTGGCAACATATGGATTGATGCCTAGTTGAGAGAGTTTATCTATTATGCCCAAGTGGGGAATAGTGTCAAAGGCTTTGGCCAGGTCAAGGTAGGCAGTGTGCACCATCTTCCCCTTGTCCATGGCTTTGGTGACTGTCTCAAAGAAGTTGACCAAATTGAGCAGACATGGCCTCCCCTTGACAAAGCCAAACTGTGGGATCAAGTGTTTGGAGGTTGCCAATCTCCTTGTTAATGAGGTCCATGATAATCCATTCTATGGCCTTGCAGATTAGGCTAGTTAGGCTGATGGGTCTATAATTTCCCAGATCGGTGGACACTCCATCTTTGTGTAAAGGGATGACAGTGGCTGTCCTCCATTCAGCTGGGATGAAGCTGGTACTCAGGCTTTGGTTGAATTGGGAGCCTAATGGTACTGCAAGCTCCTACCTGAGTTCATGTAGGATGCAGCCTGGGATGTTATCAGGTCCCATGGAGGCTGTATTTTTTGCCTTTGAGTGAGCAGTGATGACCTTTTCCCTAGATATAAGGGGAAGGGGGCAGGTCCTGGGGTTGTCCTGATTTACTGATGGTGGGGAAAGAGGGGTGAAGTTTTTGCTGAATCTGTCAGCCAGCAAGTTTACTACATCTACGGCATTTGTATATGTGGTGTCCTTGACCAGCAGTTCTGAACAGATCTGGGTGCTTCCTTTGAGGTTGTAGTTATATGTGAAGAAGGCCATATGATTGTTTCTAGTTGATGTGGCCAATTTGGACCCAAAGTTTGCTTTGGAGTATTTCACTAGTGCTCTTATGTATTTGTTTAGCCTAAGGAGACGATGCGTCCAATTGGGCACCTGCTCCTTCTTGGTCTTAGACAGCAATGTTTTCCTTTTGTTATAGAGTTTATTTATTGTAGATGTCCACTAGACAGGTTTACTCTTCCTTGCTGAGGATGATTTAGTTCTGTCAGGTATTCCTGAGTCCATGCAGCTATATAAATGCTCATATAGTACTTTGGTGTAGTTTTGGATATTGGTGCCAGTTCCTATAGAGGGAGAAGGGACTGTGCAGCTGTTTATATCATCCCTCAAGAGGCTGTAATCAGTTTGGAGAAGTTTTATGTCTGATCCTAGCTAGAGGGGGTTGGGGAAGATGGTGACTTCGAAAATGACCACTTTATGGTCGGATCTTACCAGGGAGGATGATACTATAGGGATGCTGCAGTGGTTAGACCAAGAAAGCTGGACTAAGCCATAAATAAAAGTTTGACAAAGGCCCAACAATGGGGAGAGTTTTTTTTTTTTAAATTGTGGTCTTACAAACTTGACAGTTGATAGAATAACAGGTTTTGCTTTACTATTTTTATGTTTTTTTGAGGGACATGAAGTCTGAAACTGAAATGTGTGCCATTATTTTCTAACCTCATTCTTTAATAATTTGCCAGTACAGAAGTATGAGGCCTAACTCTGGCATTTGGTAAAAATGTGTACATTTTAATCATATGAATATGTGAATCATTGATACATGAGGCATATTAGTTGATAGAGGACACATGCATTCACATAAGTCACAGCTGCTGGCTCACCCTCTGACTCCTCACCTGCTGTCACATCTTGATGTAATTGCTGTAAAAATCACCCACCTTATACTTACTTACATTACCAAGTAATGCTATGCAAGGGTATGCTATTTCTTTGTATTCTTAGACATTTATTTTTCTATTCCAGGTTCTACACTTACCTTGGAAATCCAGAAATTGCAAGAGTTTCATGGCTGACTCTGTGTGATGATAGCAGTACACTGCCATTACATGAGTAAGTAAAGGCTGTGAGCATTGCCTGGCATCAGTGTTACTGTATGTTTGTATGTGTGTAGGATTAAGGTTTTAGTCCCTTAGGTAGTGAGTGTTTGTGCTATCTGTTGCCTCTTGACCAGTGCAAGGTCATATTGTGCATGCCTACATCTGCCTACACCCACAGCAGCTGCTGGTTCCCCTCTGACACCTCACCTGCATGTGGCTGTAGTGACCTTGCAAGTGGTGGTGGGATGTGTGGCCCTTCCCCTTGCTGTTCCTGTTAAAGCTGTTTTCGCAGGATAATATTGTTGGCACAGACAGTGATTATTTCAACACATCTACAAGGATTATACTGCAGGGCTCCCCAGATGTATTTAGGCACAGGAACCACAATTTCAGCAGCCAAAACACACACTCTGTCATATAATATTTCTTTTTGAGCATGTGCCTCATTATAGTATTCTTCAGCTGGTGTGTGTGCATTTCTGATGGGCCTCATCAGCCATGGTTGCAGTGCATAACCTGTGTCCCCAGTAAATGACCCTTTAGGATATCCCCCCTAGTAAACAATTCATACAGTTGAGAGTTGGACCAGATATGTGAGTCATGGTAACTGCCTGGGTCCCAGCACACACATTCAGGATGATTCCCTTAGCATTACACATGACATGGTAGTTTATGGAGTGGAATCTCCTTCTATTTATATAGACCCTTCCCTGCTCCCCAGGTGGTACCTAGATTTCTATATGTGTACAGTCTATGGCATCCAGGACTTCAGGGTAGTGTGCTACAGGGTAGAACTCCTGCATAGTTCTGGGTCTGTCCTCAGGTGTATGGGAAAAATATATGTACCCACTGGCATGTTGTAGCATTGCATTCAGGAATTGATGGAGGATCCTGGATGCTGATGCCTGGGACACCACCAATATATCCCCTGCTGGTCTCTGGAAGGTTCCTGTATCTAAAAATTGTCATTGCTCTCAGTTTAGTATGACAGAGGTTGCAGAGTTCCTGTAGTGTGTCTCTATCCACCCTGTAGCACTCTACAATTTCCATCTCATGCAAACTGTGAAAAGTTAAGCAGGGTCTAAACACCCTTCCATTGTAAAAAGTTAAGCAGGGTCTAAACACCCTTCTCCTTCTTCACTGTGGTCTATTAACAGCAGCAACAGCACAGACTTTCACCTGCTGCACATGCATATGAATAACAACGGCAGCCCCTAAAGTTCTTTCTGTATAGCCTAGTTTCTATGGCTGTATTCAAATAGGTTTTGGAATTTGAAGGGAAAACCAGCACTGAGTCTATACTATTGCTTTATAGCTTGTTGAATAGCTCCTCTATCTTGGATTGGTTGATTATCATACAGTTCAGCTAATTATGTTATAATTAGCATGCCATGATAATTACCATGTTTGCACAGGTCTAGCCAGTGTGTAGAGCCGTTACTCAATACAAAATGGCGTGGTATCATGTGCGTGTGTGGCACAACATGCACACAGTTTTAGTGGTCTGCATAGAATTTATTGAATTTACATCTAAGTCAAACCATACTCTTTGCTTCCAAACATAACATAAAGGCAGCAACCCAAGTATTGACATGAGCACAACACATGCAATTCAACTTCTTTCCAGCAATTATGCACAACCTCAATTTATTTTATTTATTATTTTATTTGCAGTTGGTTAACCAGGATAGACCACTGGGCCAATAAGAACCCATTTTCAATTGAGTCCTGGGGAAAAAAGCTCCATGACAAAACAAAGATTACAGCAGTTTACAAATTAAATTTTTGGTTACAAGACACAACAATGTTTCAGCAGTTACAATTACATTTTTAGGTTACATTTAGTAGAAGACAAAACATTGCATTAGTAAATATACAGTTTCTTGAAATGGAGTAGTACAATTTGAGAATTTAAGAAGTTATTTAAATTGGCTTAGTATTTGCTAGATGCAAATATGAAGTTAGTGTCTGGGATATATGACATAGTTGCCTATAGGCAATTTGCACCCAGTAACCAGCTTTTATTAGGCATAGTAAGCCACAAACTTCCTCACACACAAACAACAACAACAGTTATTCAACCGCTTTCACTATGGCTCATCTAGTAAAACATGGTGGAGTTTACAACCATATGTAAACTTCAAGTTGTAAGCATAACCCCCACCAAAAAAAATGTTTTTTTGGAGGGAGGATTTCCCTCGTGTGGTTTCTGGACCTTGCCCTAAATTTATATATGTACCAATTTCAGTTTCATACAAGCATAAAGACAGCAGAACTTAATCAGGTACACACACATGCACACAAGCATGAAAAAACAAACTACACTAGCTAATGATATTTACTCCAAGTCTATTGTTTAAAGAATGTATAAGCACATGTCTATCCTTTCCAGTGAACTTTTAAACATAATTGGACATTTTTTACACAGAGTATTCTTAACACCTTATAACATTTCTAAGATGCATAGAAATGCAAACCCTATTCACTGAAATTTGGAAGATTTTCTGAAGGTTATTGGTGACATGCAATTTAACTTCTTTCCAGCAATTATGCACAACCACAGTTTATTAATCAGGTACACACACACATGCACACAAACATGAAAAAACAAACTACACTAGCCAATGATATCTATTCCAAGTCTATGGTTTAAAGAATGTATGAGCACGTCTATCCTTTCCAGTGGACTTTTAAACATAATTGGAAATTTTTTACAGAGAGCATTCTTAACACCTTATAAAATTTCTAAGATGTATAGAAATGTTAACCCTATTCACAGAATTTTGGAAGATTTCCTGAAGGTTATTAGTGACACAGTTTTGTAAGAATTCATGCATTTCTAAATTTTGGAATGATAGTTAGAAAATACCTAAAGCAGTTTAGAACAATTCAGAGGAAATCATTATGTCCCTCAATCTGCAGACAGTTTGTGCCTACAATATAGTATATAGTGGGTAATGCTCAATGCAGAAAGTAAATGTATAACAAGATAAGTGGAAGAATGTGTGACGTTCTGTTATACAACAGTGGGAGGGGCTTATAATGCATCTCTGCCAGGTGCAATTTACTGCAGTTATTGTCCATAAAAATAAAACAGCAGCAATACAAAATGAAAGCAGCCATAGCTGAGTAATTATGGGATTGATCAAGACATTACCAAATGAAAAATACTGATATATGCACATTAGTTATCAGTAAGCTATCATGCAATATATTTATTATAATTTTCTATAAATGTAAACTGACTGCTAAACAAAGAATGTTGATGATTGGTTCAGCCTAGTTACACATGACTATTTAATATTATTTATTGGCAAGCAGGTTGTATGTATATTAAAATAGGGGACTTCCTAAATAATTTTAGTATTTAAGCAGTCTAGAAAGTAACGTTCTTCATGTCTTTGCATTTTGTAAGTTATATCTAATCTTCATTAATCTTTTTCTTTAATAGGTTCATAGGTAAGTACTAGGCTAGCTGCCCTTGCAGGCTATTTTTAGCCTAGCCAGTTTCCCTTTTTGCATTCAAAATAATCTACCCAATTTGGTTATAGACTGGCCTTACCCATCCCATGATCAATAATTACATATTACCCAAAATTAGAATAATATGGATCATATCACAGATAATTTCAGGGGGACCCATGCATAGGATAAAGGATATAGGAGTAGCCTCTGTTTATTAGTAGTAGAGAGGGCAGTCCTGGGGAAATGTTGTGCTTATCATCCATAGATCTAAGTTGTATTTGAAAATGGACATGGCTGAACTTTGTTTTATACAGTAGCAGTATCCTCGGTGAGATATAGCTGTCCCTCCAAGCCATTCTATTGATGTTGCAGAAGAGGTTTACATTTCTAGACAGAGCATTTCTGATGTCATTTGACTTGATGATCTGCAGTGAATCCATCAGTAATGGGTTGGAGAATGTCTTGTATGCCAGATGTAGGTCACCTTTTAGCAGTCTGTAGGATACCTAGTATATGACAAGGGTCTGAGTTGGTCCATTCCATGTAGGACATGTTGTTTAGGCCTTGTATTTTTTTAGTAATATATCTCTGTGAATGTTCCACTTGTTGCATGTGTCTGGACAGATACGTGCTAATGAGGGCATAATACTCAAAGACTGACATAAGGAAGGATGAGTAAAGGGGGAAAACGACATCCCTAGATCTAGACACTTTCCCTTTGTTTATAAGCTGTACAATATGGAAGGACTTTCTTACAACAATAGACAATAGACATATGTTGGCCAAAAGTTAGGTCACTGTCCATATAAGTTCAGACATTATGAACAAATGGGTCAATGTAGTAATTCCCTAAGGTAGATGACCTCCCACCAGATGTATAGCTTCAGTCCATAATTTTGGCATCGGTTATTTATTTGAGATAAACATTCCTGCAGGATAGCTAAATCATTTGGAAATTCTATGACTGCTCCTAGCTTGCAGTCATCTGCAAATGTAGTCAGCCAGAGTTCTTTGGTATTAGCTTTTAATTCAGAAAAGTAGATGCCAAACAGGATATGTCACAGCACAGAACCCTGAAGAGTCCACTGGTGATAAGATTCTTTGTGGAGGTAAGGAGGTAACTCCCCCAATTTTGACAATCCATTATTACCCATACCTCTCAAATTAACAGACCGTTAATGAATGTACTCATGATTGGTTCCTATAGGTCACCTTCAAAAGTGTAATGGTGTCACAAATCAATGAGGATTTCAGTCATTAAATAATTTAGAATATAACTGTAATTTATCAGGATTATTGAGTAAAGAAGATAAGAAGTCTGCTCCTATCCCACCGCCATCCTGCTCATTACTTATCATTCACCATGTGTCCTACCTTCTACTTGCTTCCCTTTTTCATTCCTGTCCCAATCTCCCATTTCCAACCTTTAATCTGGTCAGAAAACAGATAGACACACCGCAGACATACCCAAAAAAGGCTCATATATTAAAATCATCCCTCTGTGCTCATACATTACATGACGGTTGGCAGAGAGCAATGCAGCCACTAACATATAAGCACAGAGAAATGCTAGTTCCTATCCTTTGGGAAAAGTGAGAAAAATCCTTTGAGCATACTAAGAACTTACCACAGGTCATGCAAAAGAGGTTAGCATGTATGTGCATCACCAAACGATAATGACCTATAGTACAGCTAATGATGTCCTTCAGGAAGGCCACTGTGACTCAACACAATTATATGTTCACAGGTAAGTACTAGGCTAGTTGCCCTTGCAGGTCATTTTAAGCCTAGCTATTTTCCCTTTTTGTGCTCAGAGTTACCAATCCCATTTGGTTATAGATTGGTCTTACCCATCCCATTGTCAATAATTATATATTTTACCTCTACTGAGAATAACTGGGATCACACCATTGAAAATTGGGGAGACCCATGCATGAGATAAAGCTTGATGTGATGAACCCATTCTTAGTGCATTAAGTTTAGAGTTCTAATCTCCTAAGAGTGGGATGTTTTCATACAATATTATGTTGTCAACATACAATTGCATGAAAACCCAGTGCAGTGTTTTATGCTATTTTTAAACAACTCCCTTATAAGTGCATTAAAGGCATACTTGTCTAATGCTCTGGTTCTTGGGATAACCATAACACAAGTATGAGTTCAAATCTGGTAAGGTGTATTTCCCTTTCATTTCTATTCAATGTTCATTATGATGACATGTGTTTTAACAACACCTTCCTATGTCTGATTCTGCAGAATACTCTAGCAATGCTCTCTTTTGGAGAATGGGAATGACTCATGTTATTTTTTTCAAAGTAATTTTCTCATTCTGCTAATTATGTATATTTTTCTGCTGAAAAGAAACATGTGACTCATCATTTTGTACATTCTGCCATCCACTTTTGCACTGTTGAACCAAAATGTCAGTACACAGTCATCCACCATTGCTGAGTTAAAGAGCTGACAGATATGCTACCAACCCAAATCCAGCTCAGATCTTAGTAGCTCAACTGTTGTGTCACTTTCCTTGCCCATCCTCTTTTTTCTCACACATCTTTATTAAATTTTCACATATGACAAAGGCAATCTTACATTAATCATGGTTCTATATTACCATATCTGATTCAAAATCAAACACACCACGCACACAACCAAAATGCAAAGTGAATGGCTGTTTACTACAGTTTATTAGTGACTGCAGATTTGTTGCATATGAGATATATTTGCTTTTTCAGTGAACACAACAATAATACAACTTCAGTGACTGTCCTTAATCCTTAGTAATGCATTTCTATGTGACACATCAGTCTGAAAATCATGGGCTCATACCCACTGATGTCTAATGTCTTCCTTACCTACATCTGTCTCAGTCCTTATTGTCATTTTTTTGTCATCCTGTGTATTTGCTGCTCATTTCATTTATGTCTCATACACTTTACAACCTTTACAGTTATCAGGAACACATTATCCCACCACATACATGTCCAAAAAGGGTTTGTAAAACAGGAAAAGGTATCTTTCTTGGAATATATGGTGTGAAAGTTGACAGAGAACAATTTTGCTGCCCATATTTGAGCACCAAAAAACAACAATTCTCAACCTATGGTAAAACCTGAGAAAAATCCTTCAAATGCACCAAGACCTTGGCATCAGTTGTATAACTGAACTCGTGTTAATATGTGACATAAGACAATAACATGACATTAACTGTTGCATTTTAACAATGTCCGTGTCTCTTTGCAGTCATAAAATGATATGTAAATTGTCAATACATTTGGGGGAGAATGTAATTCTATGATTACTATATGCTGTGTACCAATGTTCATTTTTAGTTCTCCATAGAGTTCTGATATTCCATTAAAATGCATGTTATCTTACATCCTTATCATAAGTTCCTCTGTTGTGCCACTTGCTAATTTTCTAGTCTACAGAATATCAGTTAGACAGGCAGGAGTTCAAATCCTTTGACATTTAAGTTGTAGAAGTCTGACAAATAATATGTGGTCGCAATAAGTACGTACAAGGCATATAAGTAATAAGGGTAAACATAGTACATACATGTAATATTCAAGGAAAACACCATGCCCTTCTAGCGAGCTCCACAAAGAGAACAGGTAGAGATAAGGACTCAATATAAATAAATAACTAAAACATAACTAGAATGGACTGTGAAGCAAAAACTGATACTGAAAACCTAAGTTTATTCAATACAGTTCTGAGTGCTTTTGCCATCTGTTTGAAGGCATCATCAGAGATAAAAAATAAATCACAACACAGGTTTTAAATATTAAGTTGCAAACCTAAATAATCAATAAAATACCTTGCTTCGACTCACAGCAAAATGCCTATTCCCTCATAAAAATTCCAAGTGCAAGTGCTCCATAAACAATGCAATAATCACATAGCATAATTAAAACTACACAAATAAAATTATGGAAACTAATAATAATTATAAAATGTTCAAACTAGGTTAAAGTGCATTTTTATAATATGAACAAATCTTCATGGTATTATAACATTTCTGTTTTTCTTTTAAGTATGCTGCTGATAGACACCTTATCATTTAACCCTGCTCTTTTAGTAGCTTCTAATCGAATATGCCACTGGAGTGCCTTTTCTTCTAGCAAAAGTTCTTTGTTACCTCCCCCATCTGAAAAAAGAAGTTGATCTATAACAAAAACAAAAACCTTTTATAACTGGAGTATTCTAGTGTGTGTCTATAAAGTGTCTTGGTAGATCTGCATTTTTTAATATAATAAGTGTGTTCATATATTCTGTCTTTTTGCATTCTGTTTGTTTACCCTATATCAAATGCTGTGAAAGATATGCAGGTAGCTAGACAGACTATAAACTTGGTTGTACAATTACAAATTCCTGGGCAACTTAGTGTTTTATTAAAATTCTCAACTGCTGCATATGGGCTTTTGTAAATGAATTTACAGTATTTGCAGAAACTACGGGCAGGATTCACGAAGCCTCCGTGTAAGACTTACAAGGCTTACACGGAGGCTGCAGTTAAACGGTGTGACATCAGCATGTCATGCATATGCATGAGGGCATGCTGAATCACACCTAAGGCTTACACGGTCCATGGAAGACAGTAGGGGGCGTGTCCGTAGGCCGAGCCCTGCAAGCGGACACGCCCCCAGAAGAGTAAAAGTGCCTAAAGTAAACCCCCACGACAGAGTACATGGAAATGTGAATAAACACAACACAACACATGCCCCCACAGACTATGAACATAAAATGTTATAAATGAACATGTTATATTTTTTTTAAATTGTAAAGATGTTTGCCCGTGAGTGCACTCATTTGCACGGGCGTGCCCATAGCTCAGCCACAGTTAGCAGTAAGTGGAAAAGCATATAAGAACTAACTATGCAAAATAAGCCAAAAAGCAATAGCATCGCAGTAGAAACGTTGGCTGAAGAGCAGGCAGTCATGGTTCGAGCCCCCACAACATCAATTTTTATTTTTACTGAAATAAGCACGAAACAAGTCCCTGACATATATGTACACATATTAAATTATATTTTATGTAAAATGTAATGAAATGGGCCATTTATTTTGAAGAAATGTGAGATTACAAAATAATAAAAAATGCCAGATGTGCCTATAGCTGAGCTACAGTTTAACAAGTTGAGTGCATCTGCCCGAAGGTGAGCAGTGGTTTAACAGGTGCAAAATAAGTGCCCGTAGGTGAGCAGTGGTTTAACACGCTGAAACTGTGTGCCCCTAGCTGAGCGTAATATGCGTGCTGACAGCCAAATGAAGCGTAAACCAGCGTAACCCGTTTGCGTGGAGCTGCGCACCACGCCAACAAGCTAACCGACGGGCAACGTTGAGCAAGCTGTAACAAAACTGACTTTACACAGACACACCTCTTAGCCTGTGTAGACAGTCATAAAATATAAAAAGCAGTGGCCAGGTTCGAACCCAGCACACCATGCACCATAGTCAAGGTACTAAACCACTAAGCCATGGCAGCTGTATTTAGAAATGCAGTAATAGCAAATATATAGGAAAGAATAGAAAGAGGAGCATGACAAAGCAGGTTTTGTGAAGCTGATACAATTCCAAAATGGCCAATCACAGATAAGTGCAGGAAAAACGGCATATATAAGCCCCATAGGTGGGAATTCACAGCATAACCGATTGTAGAACTAACTTGCAGCCAGAATGTCAGGAGTAGGTGAGGGTAGCTGCTTCCGAGCACAGAGATGGGGCATTGAGGAGTCCAGATATATGGTCTGGCTCCTTGTCCACAGTCATGAGTCCCAACTCATGCAGGGCCAGGTCCTGAGGGGAGCCTATAGGGCTGAGGCGTGGGACTGGTTGGCTCATGATCTAACCAGTGCCACAGGGATTCCAAGGACTGGTGAGCAGGTCCGTCACCACCATGCGGACCTGAAGTGATGTAAGCAGGACCAACTGAACCTTTGGATCCAGGAGGCCCGGCAAATGCCCAATGCCCCACAGCTGAGTAAGTTACATCTAATTATGTATGTACGAAATTAACCTAGCTGATATTATGGAGATGTGTATTCCAATATTACTTTATTTATATTACAGCTGCAGGTGTCCGTTCTGCGAACCACAGAGCCTATGGCGATAGGCTGGTGCGGTTGCGCCACCAGGCAGGTCAGTAATCCTCTCCCTGTAACTGTAAATAAATATAAAAATATGACAGTTAGCAAAAGAGTGCAGTGTAGTCACTAAGTAATAAAATGTGCAAGTAACAGTGTAAGAGTGTTTGCAAGTATTGCTTGATTACAAAACTGTGTTGCAGTCTGAAATCCAAACAGAAAAATGAAAATGTCTGAAATAAAGTCTGAAATAAAGATGCCCCACCTGTAATATAATAGTACACAACCTACAGCAGGCTGAAAAGTACAGCTGCAGAAGATGAGCAAATCACATGTGTGAAATATATCCCTGTTGAAATACTGAAACATGACAGAATTGAGACTGTTGGAAATATTGTAATAACTACAGGTAAAACATGTCAATAAAGCCTAGAAGTAAGCACCACCCTGAATTGTAAAAATAAAACAAGTGAGAGAGTGTGAGAAAGAGTTATGAATCCACCAATAAAGTAGTAATAACTCCTGAATAAAGTATACTGCAGTTAGTACAGAATGAAATGAATGTGACAAGCAGAACCAAACTGCGAAATGTGTTCAAAATGTCCCTGCAGCTGGAATGTGTATCCCAAAATCTGGATATGTTGCTCTCAGTCTGCAATATGCAGATAGCATGATTGTCTGAAATACCAAACATCCACAGTTGTCTATAGCTATATAAAGCAAATGAAGCAGGATGATGTAGCTGAACAAAGCCAGATATGAACGTGTATGAATAAAAATTAGAATGTATATTGATGTAGCAGTAACATGGCTATCACCAACTTGAAGTAGTTATCACATAGGAAACTGTAGGTAGAACTGTAGTGTGTAGATATCTGCAGCTATTAGAAATGTACAGCATATGTATTGGTATTTGAAGGTGTTAATTATATTTTCTTCACCCTACCCTATAACCACATATAATCCATTCCACGTGAAATTGGTATGTGCAATCACAATTAACACCCCTGGACATTTGTCCTGTTGGGTCATACATATTTGCATGTACGTTGATGCATCTGCCCTGTTCATATATCCAAACCTGATGGCCTGTTGCCATCAATCAACCCTGCATGTTGTTGGATTGTGTATTGCTGTTCAAATTATGCATGTGTTATGCTCGCTGTTCAATGGTGTGAATATCTGGGTGTTTGGTTAATGGGAATACTAATGCATGCTGTTACAACTAATTGCGAATGGTATTGTATGTTACTAACCCAAACTGTCATGACATAATGCAAAACATAGGACGACAGGGAAGGCGGGTTCCAGCGGACCCACCTCTCCCACCTCAGCTGGAGAGTGCACCTGGCAGTAGTGCCCAGTCCAGACCCTCCTCCGGTGGCCCTGTGCCACCTGTGGGTGGAAGCGCTGCAGGGGATGGGGCTCGTCCCCCCTCTGCAAGTGTGGCCGGAGGAGAACCACCACTCACCCTCCGTAGCGTCCATACTGTGGTGCGTAGGGAGATCCAGGAATCTGTGCTTGGGCCCCTACACCAGCTTGAGGCACAGGTGGCACAACTAACAGGCATGCCTGTTGCCCGGCCTACACAGCCCCCAGCACAGCCCCGTCCTGGGCAGTGAAGGTACAGTGGCAACTGCCCATGAGTGGGGATATCAGTTCCACTGTTGCCATATGTGGACTCATGGGCTCTGGATATTCAAACATCCGTCCCCGTCAATTGTGTAACCCCCCCCCGCATGTGTCATACACCGCCCCTGTATGCATCTTGTTTGTCTTGTCTGTTGACCTACCCAACCTACCTCCCCAGCTATACCAACTTCCTTTACTTGACATACCGCTCTCACCTGAAAAAAAAAAAAGGGCATTCTGTACCCACAAAAAAATTACGCCCCATACATAGCTGCCCATTTCGCACACATGTCTGCTGGACATGGAAACTGTCAATTACAATTGGCTGTACAACAAGTATTATTGTTGTCCTTACACCACTCTCAGGGGTGGGAGGTTTCAAATGTCACGCTAAATTACAAACATATGCACAGCTGTTGCTGATGAAGAAATGGGCAGCTATGGACCTTACCTACATCCTTCCTGCAAAACCCAAACTTGTTTCCCTACTGTCTTACCTTCTTTGTGACCCCTTTTTCACCACTTTCCTGTCTCCCCATTTTAATTTCTTTCAAAGAAAATAGCATGGGTGTGCGCACGAGTAAGCATGTTTAAGCGGTTGTAAGCAGGTGTGCGCAGAGCTGAATGCCAGTGCGCATGTGGGAGCTCCGTGCAAACCAGCACTAACCCGGTTACAACTGCTTAAAAGTGCCTTAGTCACTCTGAATGACAGGTCCTGTAGTCTGTTCAAAAGCAAAATAAAATCCCACAGTCAGTCCCTAACCCAGGACCTTGGAAACAGTAGTCTGTATGACTTACCACTAAGCCATGACTGCTATATAAGAACATTATGCTACAATAAATATATCATGTAATAGTAGGAATGAATGTAAAGGGAATATAGGATGTGTAGTACACAAAGCATGTCATGTATATTTACTGTCAGATGTAGTGGATGTCTATAATAGTAGTGTGTGAACAGAAACAGCCATGCTAGTTGGTAGCTAGTAGGTAATAATGTCAGTTATGATATATATATATATATATATATATATATATATATATATATATATATATATATATATATAGTTGTAGGTGTCAGTGTACATACACACTTAGTGCAGGAAACAGGAGAGATGAATGGAGAAATGTTAATCTTCAACACAGCCTGACTTATGAGAGAGATACTAACCTATACACTCACACAACAGTGTCCACAGCATTCCAGCATGGTCCCCGCCCTTACAATCTGAAAGGGCAATGCCTAACTCACATACCCTTTTATAGCACTGTCCTGAAATCACAGTGAGAACTGCAATCAGTACACAACTGGCTGCATGCAATTAGCAAATGCTAGCTATCAATTGGTGCAGAGGCCATCACATGGACATATGCAGATACCTACAAAAGCATCCTGTACTCCCAGTCCATTCATGCAATACTTTCATTGCACCATCTGGAGGCAGAGAGAGAGAGAGAGAGAGAGAGAGAGAAAGAAAGACAAAAAGAAAATAAAAACACAAACAAAAACTACACTTAAGAAAAATTAAGTTGAAGCTGTCATCAGTGACAGTATCAAGCTGGGCTAGCAGCAGCAGGAACCTATACAAACGGTAACGCAATCAGCTGTGGCAAACACAGGTAATGTAAAGTAACAATTTAATAGTCAACATACTGTGAACCCCCCATATGTGTTATTGGTCTGTATCTATATGTATGTCTATGTGATAAGTTGTGTGTATGTTGTTTCACCCAAAGGGGATGACTGTACATTTCATGCCATTCAGTGTTAGGCCATGATTCTGGCACCAGTTGTCCATTGCAGTGAGGTCTGTCTGTAGGATGTGTGTGTCAGCTGGTGTATCGACTATGGCACCTAGTTTTCAGTCATCTGGGAACTTTGTCATCCACAACCCGCCCATGTTTGCTTTCACATCTGAGAAGTAAATGCCAAACAAGAGGGGTCCTAGGACAGAGCCCTGTGGGATACCACTTGTGACTGGCTTTGAGTCTGACATGGCTCCCGCAATTTTGACTTTATGGATTCTGTTGTTCAACCAGTTTGCAACCCATCATGTGACATATGTATTAACATTTAAGTTGATGAGCTTGTCTATGATGCTTGAGTGGGGTATTGTGTTGAAGGCCTTAGGCAAGTCCAGGTAGGCTGTATGGACTGCTTTGCCCTCATCAATGGCTGTAGTGACTGTTTTGAAAATGTCAACCAGGTTCAAAAGGCAGGATCAGCCCTTCACAAAGCCAAACTGGGTGGGATCAAGTGTCTGTAGGTCCTCAATATCGCTGTATATGAGTTCCATAATGAATCTTTCCATAGCTTTGCAGACCAGGCTGGTTAAGCTTATGGGGCGGTAGTTCCCAGGGTCTGTAGAGGTGCCTCCTTTGTGGAGTGGGACCAATGTTGCTGTATGCCAGTGTTCAGGTACATATCCCGTAGTAAGGCTAAGGTTAAATATCAATTTTATATGTGGTTGTAGCTCCCCTTGGAGTTCACGTAGCACACATCCAGGAATACCATCAGGTCCCATTGATGCTGTGTGTTCTGCTTTGCTGAGGGCGGCCCTCACCTGGACATCTGAGATGACAGGGAGGTTACATTCAGCTGTGATAAGTATTTCTCCTTTTGGGGGAGAGGGAGGGGGGACATTTGCACTGAACCTGTCTGCCAGAATGTTGCCAATATCTGTGGATTCAGTGAATTTTATGTAGGTGTGTACTAACTCTGAGCATATCTGAGGCTTTTGGTCCATGTTTCTAACAAAACTGAAGAAGGCCTTGTGGTTATCTTTAGTGTCCTTGGCCATGTCCCTCTCAGAGTTGGTCTTGGATGTTGTTATGAGAGAACTTAGTTTTTTACTAGTGCTGACCACAGATGCCTTCCCTTTATGTGATTCTGATCTGTCCTGCAGTAGCCTCCTTCTATCGTTATACAATTTGTCTTTGGCTGGGGTCCACCAGACAGGATGCTTAACCTTTGTGCATAGGGTCTGGGTTAGAACTGTGTGTGCATGTTCCATGCATTCTTGGGGATGTCCATGGGAAGCATTTGCAAAGGGGTCAGCATTGTGGGTTGTGGCTTCCACTGGCCCAGTGGGCTGCATGGATACCATCTCAGTCCTAACAAGTGAAAATCTGTCTATTCACATATATTTCAAAGTAGTCTACTGTGCTGGTGGTGGTGGTGGGATATGTATATCCAGGCCGATTAGTTTGTGTCCAGATCACACTAGTGGATGACGTTCCACATACAGTACCTTGTTATGAACCCCCAGAGTGAGGTGGTGCATTGGACCTGTCTCAGTGTGCTGACTGATGGGGCTTGGTACTATGTTGTATGGAATGTGGCAGGAATTGTTGCACAGGTGTCAGCTGAGCACTGATATCTGGCCATGTACATGCATATCCACCAACAGACACACATGCGCTACATATGGGAGTAGTAGTATATCACTACAGTTGAGTATCATGTATAGTATGTGTGCCATATTTTGCTGACATAGTTTGCTGATATCCTTTGTGTTCTCTTTCAGGGACATGGCGCGTCAGCGAAATCCTGCCTACTCTGCTGCAGAAGATGAAGTGATACACCAGAGCCTGGTGCGGGATTATGACATACTGTTTTCCCGCACCAGCCAGAATCAGCAGGAGAGTGCTGCACTGTGGCAAGACCTTGTCCGTAGGGTAAATGACATTGGCATGCATAATAGGAGATATGAGCAGGTACGACATCACTGCAGTGATTTAATCAGAAATGTCCATCAGCGTGCGTCGGATATCCACAGGCAACAGGTTGCCACAGGAGGTGAGGTGGCCACACATCCCCCCCTTACCAGACTGGAGGGGCTACTCCTAAGTGTTGTGGCTCCAGCCCAGGAACATCAACAGCAACACACCTGCATTATGATGGAGGCTGGAGCCACACAGCAACACGACATGGGGCATGCAGGTAATATGCCATATGTACACTTGACTGTTCTGTACACTGTTAGTTTATGCATGTGTAAGGTGTGTCCTTGGTATGTAGCTGTCAACATAGTATGTAATTGTGCAGGTGTGATATTGCCAATATCAGCAGCTGACATGTGAAAGGCAACTGTTGTACTACTGAACTGTATCATACGCAGTATCAATGGCACAGTTGTGCCCACTGACATTAATCCCCTCATTTCTGCAGGTCCCTCTGGTGTTACAGCAAGGCAGCCCATCCATGCTGGTGAGCATGTATTAACAATACCTATAATAGTCCTGATAGTGCTAGTAATAATAGTGTAACTCAGTAGTGCTCTGTGTGTATACTGCGGGGTGTGCATGTGTGCAGGTGTCCACGTGTGCATGTGTGCATGTGTGCATGTGTCCACGTGTGCTTGTGTGCATGTGTGCTTGTGTGCATGTGTGCATCACTGGTAACATTGTGTAGACATTGTAAACTGTGTTTCCTGTCTTCCTCCCACAGGTTCTGGTGCTGCTCAGGTGTCCTGCAGCAGGGAACCTGAATCTGGTGCCACAGGTACTGATAATGATGATATCTGTGTAATGGCACAGGAAGGTGTGTCAGGTTCCATCATTGGTCAGCCAATTGACAGTACACAGCTGTCAACCCCATCATTGCGCACAGTCATCTTGCCAGTACATCCTATGTCACCAATGTCCCTAGGTGATGGACAGGATTCAGTGGGCATTGACCAGGGTAATGTGGTATCTGTGGCACATGCTTCCCCACACAGCAGCCATGGGCAGGGTCCTGAGATGGTACCACACAGACAGTTGCCCATGGGTTCTCGTGGGAGCATCTGTGGGCGTACTGCCTCTGGCAGACGTGCCCAAAGAGGTCTGTCAACTTCAGCTATGTTTTGGGCTGTCATGCAGGCACAGTCACGTATGGAAAGGTACACAAGATAGGGTGTGAGGGAGCTGAGAGCATGTCGCACATCCATGACTGACAGTATGCATGACATTGCGGATGCTATCCGTAACTTCACCGATGTCATAGACAGACATTGTGGGGACATATTACAGCAGTTCCACAACTACATGTCCATGAGCCAGGGCAATGGTTGATGGTTGCGGCGTCGACGTGGCCATATGCCAGCCACAGCAGCAGCTGGCAGTCGGCCCGGATGACAACAGGCCCGCGGATGCCCCCATAGTGCCAGCAGCAGCCCCAGCAATGCTGGGTCTGTGCTGTCATCAGACCGCCCCAGGAGACCACGTGCACATGGCTCTGGACAATCCCAACAGGGACCTGTGTCCAGTCAATGAACACCCGCTTCTAATGACAGTACCCAGTCTGGCTTAGTACTGGATACGGTCCGTAGCACCCCTGCCAGGCACAGGTACCATGTGCTGATATGATTGTGTGTATATCCCAGCATGCCTGATGTAGTAACTGTATGACTGTCCTGAATTGTAATCTACACCCATAGTAAGTACCATAGTGTAACAGCTGCACATTATTGCATACCGGTGGTAAGGATGTCAACAGATAGCCACATACATAGGTAGCACAGGGGAGAAGGTAATGCAAGTAGTGATACGCAATGATGGACATGTACACTAATGGTGGCATGTTGCCCACAACGACTATTCAATATGGATGTTTGCGCATGTTGATATGTGTGCAGTACCAATTTAATTTAAATTAAATTAGATTTTAAATAATATCAGTTTTACCATGGACATCTGAGCTGTGCATTTCTGGGTACATGTTTATAGTGCCTGCATATTTGCACTGTTACCTACTGGAAGTGGTACCCCTTCTTTGTTGTACAATGGACTACTTCCAGCCCTGCTTACTGTAGCTTTGTTTGCATGCATGTTTGCTTGAGGTTCCCTGGAACACTGATTCCACCTGCAATGCAGATTTACAGAGCTTCTGTGGATTCCTAGTGACATCTGCAAAGCGTACTATACGTATGTCAATGCCTCACTTGACAGAATGTCACTGTCTGTCCTGTTCGCATGTACGTTGCCTGTGACACATTGCATATGACCTACCTGGCATTTGCCCACGTGTGCAGTATAAATGCCAGCGCTATGAAATCAGAAGCAGTACACCCACACATACTCACCTTCAGTATGTTGTTCCCCATTGGCCCTATGTGTTGGTAATCACCATGGCAATCACACTACTATGGTAGAATGTGCAAAGGTAACTTGTGAATCACCTCTATGGTCCAGTTGTGGTATATGTGAGTCATGTGGCAATGTCACAGCTGCCACATGTATGCAGTCAACCCTCTCCCATGGCCAGGAATGTACAACACATGTGTGAGATGCAACCACATAGCCAATCTGGGGACTGAGCACCCTGAACCCAGTACTGCCATACCCTGTCAGGTGGCATGACATACTACAGTGACTACAATACCAGTCTGACATAGACCTGCACTGACAGCAATCCAAACACATGAACATACTGGGGCATACTTGGAACCTCAGAATAGCATCTTGCCTGAGCATCACACACCTCCGCAGCTGGCACACAGGCATACGTTAAGTCGGAACAGAGCACATGCCACACATGGCACACACATCCTGTGTGCCAAACACTCACAGTCTGTAGGGCTACACAACACACCTGCTACAGATGTGTCAGGTACCTCTCTTGTCCGGTGCAGTGGGGTCCCGCTCAACAGGCTGTACATGGTGAAGGACACAGTGATATGCCCATGGGGCACTATGGTCCACCACATAACACATGCATACAGGTCAGTCAGAGGCATGGACACATAGGACTCAGTCATTGTCCATGCCACTATGGATGACCTGAGACATACCTCCCTGGACTACATGATAGGGAACATAGAAGGGCTCTCCCAGCATGTGGCACGGGCTGGTATGAGCCTGACCTTGGTTGCCATCATGCCCTCACCAGGTATGCTACCACAATATGTAGGAAGGGTGTTCTATGTCTACATTTTGGTCAATCTCCAATGTCATTCATAGGGTATCCAATGGCTGTCAGCATATGCTTACATGCTAGGGAAGCCACAATGATTTGCAAGGGGCAGCTTGCACGTGTCACCCATGGGCCATTGTATATTGGCGAAGCCTCTTGATACACACATAGTCCCTTTTGCTGCAGGGCTCAGATTACATAGCCACCTCCGCGGGTATCACACGGGATAGGACACTAACAGTAATGCTACACAACACCAGCAGTGTACACCGCAAGATGCATGCACTGGACACTGTCCTCAGCATGGTAAACTGCAATATCTGTGCAGTAACAGATTCCTGATTCATGGCTCACAGGTGCAACCCATCACTGCCAGGTTATACCTCATACCATGCTTGTCGTCCCCTACACATGTACCACACATGAACAGGGGGGAGGTATCTCAAGGCACCACAGTTACACACACCTCCAGGTTGTTGGCATACCACAAAGCATCAGGGCCTATCCATGTGCAGCTAACAGTGTGTTGGACTGCCTTCTGGTTCATAGCCTGGCACACACAACACTCCCATACACAGGAAACCCACCTGTCCTCCCTAACAACACTGGGTATATGAATGTCTCTACATATGTCTTTATATGGATGGACTGCATCCAGCCAAACATTATGTGTGAGCATTACTGTAGCTACAACACACTAGCTGAAAGGTTCCCAGCATGTAGTCACTGAATTGCAGTTGAACAACATGTTACCACTCCCACAACAGGTGGGAACATGCAGCACCTGTTCATTGACTACATGTAGACTATATGGCCCAGACCAGATTTGTATCCCCCGCTATTAGGATGATAGCATATACAACCCACACTGTATATACACATACCACATGCAGCCCCTGCACAGTAAGACACAGTCATAATGTTATGCAGTACAAATACCATTTATTCACTTGAGGCACGTGTCAGACATGGGAACTATTGAAGGTCACAGGTATATGTGTGTATGTGGCACACACATACATCATATGTGTTGCCATTGCTGGTTTAAGCAATGTCATGCATTGTTATGAACAACAACCCACACATGGGCATTTTGTGTGACACAAACACACGTGGCAGTTCTGGGTTTCCAAAACATACTTATCTGTGCTCTGACAGTAGTAATAGACCCAGTAGCAGCGCACACTATTTGCATTACTGGGCGATTTGCCCTGTTTGGCTGTACTTACAGTGTGGTGACATCACCTGTGTTTACTGGGGGAATATGCAGCATCTGGTGTATTGTAGTAGTTGCCAAAAGGAAATGTTTTCTCACACTTGCAATTACACACACCCTACTACCCCTCCCCCCCACACACACTTGCAAGATTCATACCCCTACCTAACTATGTTATAACACTTGAGAGGGATGCATTAGCGGAGCATACTATTCGAATTACTGGGAGGTTATTTTTCTCTGGCTGTACTTATAAGGTGCTGACATCATCAGTGTTTAGAAAGGGGAATGTGTATCCTGTAGTGTGTTCTCCTAGTTGCTAAAAGGGACAGTTCTTTCACACAGACTTGCACACACCCTAACCCCCCTCCACACACACTTGCAGGAGTCAAACCCCTACCTAAGGTATGTTATGACACTTGAGAGAGATGCATTAGCAGAGCGTGCTATTCATATTACGGGGTGGCTTTCTTTCTCCGGCTGTACTTATAGGGTGCTGACATCATCAGTGTTTGGAAAGGGTAATATGCATCCTGTAGTTTGTTCCCCTGGTTGCCAAAAGGGACATTTCTTTCATACAGACTTGCACACACACACTGGGCATTTGCAGGATTCAAAACCCCTACATAACTATGTTATGACACTCGAGACGGATGCATTAGCGGAGTGCGCTATTCACATTACTGGGAAGTTTCTCTTCTCCTGCTGTACTTATGGGGTGCTGACATCATCAGTGTTTAGAAAGGGGAATGTGCATCCTGTAGTGTGTTTTCCCAGTTGCCAAAAGGGACATTTCCCCTCACACAAACTTACACACAGAACAACCCCAGTCACCCACACTGAGCATTTGCAGGATTCAAATCCCTACCTAACTATATTATGACACTTGAGGGAGACGCATTAGCAAAGCACACTATCCAAATTACTGGGCATCTGTTCTGCACCTGCAGTATTTATAGGGTGCTGACATCATTATTTCTACAGAGGTATGTACATCTAGTACTACCTGTCAGATGGGGGATAGCATATATATGCATTTGCAGCCACCTACTTCAGGGTCAGATATGCACATCGCACTGGCAGGATATGTTCTATACCATGCTTCTTGACCACAGGACCTGTAACATGCAACACAACCAGTCCAGAACACCCCTCCCACATCCAGGACACACACTTTGCTTCCCTGGGAACAGTGCCAGGATATGCAGGTGTTCACATACACCATTCCAGTTGTTAATGTCAGGTACAGGCATATTGTGTGTGGGAACCACTCAGGCCTCTACAACATTACCCTACAGCCACTACAATTTGTGAGTCCATGTGCTATGGCAGAACCACTCACCACAGCCACAAGGGGGAATACATATTGCACCTGACCATCTGCAACATGGGTACTCACTGTTCCACACCAGTGGTAGACCACCATTGTTGTTATCTGACCATACCCACCTTTCCCTGGACATCCATATCCCATCCCCACCCCCAGGCAAGGTTGTCACTGCAAACAAACTGCATTTATCACAAGCAGTCTTTACACTTGTGAAGACTGGGGTGGAAGACTTCAAAGGACCCATGCTGGGGGTGTATACAGGCCACTCTGCATAATCCTTGACAATTGCATTCTATGAGCATGTGGAAGGTTTGCATTGATCATGCTATCCCAAATATACCCATGACTGCTCCACAACAGGACACCTGTCAGGTGTACACCAGCCATATATGAGCGGTCCAACAGACAGAGTGAGCTAATACATTGCAGAGCAGTAGCCCACAGAGGGAGGACATCTCTGAACAGTACCGGCACGACACTTCAATCCCACATAATCATCACGACACAGTGTTGACAGTGAAATTGTCCAGACAATGTAGATAAGGCTCCCCTCAGTCCGTTATTGACACCCACTTACTGTTAGAGGTCTTCAGCAACCCTCTTCCAGCACACACCAACAACATGGATGTGGCTTAGCACATTCAAACCCTGGGATCTCCAATGTGTCCCTGCTTGACAGAGGCACAGCACACTAGCCTCACACGGTGACTTATGTGACTTACTTTACAGTGGCACAGTAGCCTACTGTACTGGGGAGGCAGACACCAAGCACACTCTGGCTAAGCTGTCATTCCCTAGGGCAAACAGCCTAGTTTTGACCTCTACACCCATATGTTTAATTGTCAGATGCACATTATTTGTTGCTGATAGACTGTTTGCAGGTCTTTATTGCCATAGCATTCCCTGTTTGTATGAACAATGTGTGTATCTGTGGAAGATGTTTGCATATGGGAGGGATCCACTATATCATGTATGTCTCTGTAGTCATTTAACTGTGTGCATCGGAGACCATCCAGGTGCAATTAACCATAGGCAAGACTGCTCTGCAAATTGTAGCATGTTACAGGCCACCCTTACAAACTCAGGAACCTCACATGGCCTTCCTGAAAACACTAGAGGGGATAAATGTATCACTAAACACCATCATACTAGGTGACTTCAATTACCCTAATATAGACTGGGAACACTACTCAAGCCCAAACACCCTAGCCCAAAAGTTCCTGGAATTCATAAACTCAAATGCCATGGAACAACTAGTCACCATCCCCACAAGAGGAGAAAACATACTTGATCTCATCATCACGAATATGGGAGCACAATGTTCAACACTGGAAGTATACCCCTCACTGGTGAGATCAGATCACAAACTAATCTCGCTGGAGGTCCTCATCCCACCCCCACATGAAATAAAAGACCACAGTAAAGAACTTCTGAAGCCGACTTCACACTTCTAAAGACTAGTGTGGTCTCCTTTAAGGCCCCGAGGCATGGAAAACAGTACTCAAGCCGCTGAATCACTTACAAATGCCTTCTACCAGCACCTGCAGGACTGCATGGATAAGGCAATCCCAAGCAAAACAAAGACTCTTTGTACCAAAGGCAAGCGTCCAGTCTGGTGGACCCCAGCCATAAACAAACTCTACAACAAAGGAGGAAGCTACTACAAGATAGAGGAAAATCCATAAAAGGTAAGACACCCTTGATCACTATAAGTAAAAACTAAGAGCTCATAAAATCATCCAAAGCAAATTTTGAGAGAAAAATAGCTAAAGACTCAAAAGACAATCATAAGGCCTTCTTTAGCTATGTTAGAAACCTGGGAGGAAACTCCCAGATATGCTCAGAACTAGTTCAAAATGATGTGAAGATTACTGCTCCTACAGACATTGCCAACATACTGGCTGACAGGTTCAGTGCAAATTTCTCCCCTCCCCAAAGGAGAGATATCTATACCAAGCGATTGCAGCCCCCAAACATCTCCAACGCCCAAGTGAGAACTGCTCTCTCCAAAGCAAAAACACAGCATCCATGGGACCTGATGGTGTCCCCGGCTGTGTGCTCCACGAACTCAACGAGGAATTAAACCCACAGCTAGGACAGCTGTTTAATCATAGTCTTACCTCTGGATACGTACCCAGGAGTGGCGCACTGCAACTGTGGTCCCACTTCACAAAGGCGGTGCCTCCACTGACCCTGGAAATTACCGCCCATTAGCTTGACAAGCCTTATCTGCAAAGCCATGGAGAGGATCATAATGGACCTCATAAATAAAGACATAGGGAATTTGCAGACTTTGGATCCATCCCAGTTTGGCTTTGTCAAAGGCAGATCATGCCTTCTAAACTTGGTTGACTTTTTGAAACAGTCACCAAAGCCATTGATGAGGAAAGGCAGTCCATACAGCCTACCTCGATCTGGCGAAGGCCTTCGATACAATACCCCACTCGGGTATCATTGAAAAACTCATCAGCTTAAATGTTAACCCATACATCACAAGATGGGTTGCAAACTGGCTGAGTGACAGAACCCACAGGGTCAGAGTTGCTGGCGCCATGTCAGACTCAAAGCCTGTCACAAGTGGTGTACCACAGGGCTCAGTCCTGGGCCCACTCTTGTTTGGCATCTACTTTTCGAAGTACAAGCAAACACAGGAGGGTTATGGCTGACAAAGTTTGCAGATGACTGCAAACTGGGCCATAGTAGAAAACACATCTGACACAGATATCCTTCAGAAGGGTCTCACAGAAACGGATAACTGGTGCCAGAGCCATGGCCTAAAGTTAAATGCCAAAAATGCATAGTCATACCCTTCGGGAAAACAAGGTTACCCCTAGCTACCAAATAGGTGGCAATCCACTGAGCACAGAAGAAGTTATCAGGGACCTGGGGACCCAGGTTGATAGTAGTCTGTCATTCGACACCCATGTAGCTAAAGTAGTTAGGAAGACCTTCTACATTGCCCACCTTATCATGAAGGGATTCTCATCTAGATCAAGGGAGGTCATAGTCTCCCTATACTCATCACTCATCAGACCAATGATTGAGTACAATGCCCCATTCGGAATGTATCTGAACCGACACTTGCAGCAGCTGGAGAGGCCACAAAAGTTCCTCACCAAAAGGATAAAGGGTCTCAAACATCTGTCCTATGCTGCCCGACTGAAAGAACTCCAGCTCTATTCAGTAAACACGCTGCTCAGAGGTGACCTTTGCCTAACATACAAGGCCATGTCAAACCCAGATTTGATGAATATGCTTCACCTCAAAAAATCTAGATCCATCAGAGCCACAAGGGCGGGAGACTTAAACCTCGACACGGCTATTAATAGGACGTGCTGGAGGGATAGATTCATCACCCAAAGACTCCCTATGCTGTGGAATAAAATCCCGGTATATGTGAGGCAGAGCACCTCGCTGGCCTTGTTCAAGAGAAATCTTGACCAATGGATGGGAGATCGCAGATATACCCCAGGGATTACCTCAGTGTCACTGCTCAACAGAGGCACAGCAAAATAATGGGTATAGTTCCCCATACTAAAGGGGTGGCGTAAGCCACAAAACTATGGGCTAGGCTTGTAAATGCCCTCGGGCAGATAGCCTAGTATGAACCTATGAACCTATGAACCTATGCACTGGGCAGATTGCTGTAATGTGGTTGGTTCCTGGAATAACACGTACACATACCAGATATGTGTGGCCAACTGCTAAACTAAGATTTGGCCTAAGTGTGTGAGCATGCCCAGTTCAGCCTTCCCATGGCATGTTGTCTGAAATCATGCGTTCCGGCCCCAAAATCCGGACAATACCAAGAAAGGTGGGGGGGTATCCATATTCATCAAGGACACCCACACCTCAAGATTGGTGGCAATGCACGATGCATCGGAAACCATCTAGGTGCAATTAACCATAGGCAAGACTGCTTTGCAATTTGTAGCATGTTACAGGCCACCCTCGCAAACTCAGGAACCTCACATGGCCTTCCTGAAAACACTGGAGGGGATAAATGTATCTCCAAACACCATCATACTGGGTGACTTCAACTACCCTAATATAGACTGGGAACACTACTCAAGCCCAAACACTCTAGCCCAAAAGTTCCTGGAATTCATAAACTCAAATGCCATGGAACAACTAGTCACCATCCCCACAAGAGGAGAAAACATACTTGATCTCATCATCACGAACATGGGAGCACAATGTTCAACACCGGAAGTATACCCCTCACTGGTGAGATCAGATCACAAACTAATCTCGCTGGAGGTCCTTATCCCGCCCCCACCCAAAATAAAAAAGACCACAGTAAAGAATTTCTTGAAAGCCGACTTCACACTTCTCAAGACTAGTGTGGTCTCCTTTAAGGCCCCCGAGCCGGCGGTAAACATTACTCAAACCGCTGAATCACTTACAAATGCCTTCTACCAGCACCTGCAGGGCTGCATGGATCAGGCAATCCCAAGCAAAACAAAGACTCTTTGTACCAAAGGCAAGCGTCCAGTCTGGTGGACCCCATCCATAAACAAACTCTACAACAAAAGGAGAAAGCTACTACAAGATAGAGCAAAATCCTTAAAAGGTAAGACACCGCTGATCACTATAAGTAAAAAGCTAAGAGCTCTCATAAAATCATCCAAAGCTAATTTTGAGAGAAAAATAGCTAAGGACTCTAAAGACAACCATAAGGCATTCTTTAGCTATGTCAGAAACCTAGGAGGAAACTCCCAGATATGCTCAGAATTAGTCCAAAATGATGTGAAGATTACTGATCCTACAGACATTGCCAACATACTGGCTGACAGGTTCAGTGCAAACTTCTCCCCCCCCCCCCAAAAGGAGAGATATCTATACCAAATGATTGTAGCCCCCCAAACATCTCTAACGCCCAGGTGAGAACTGCTCTCTCCAAGGCAAAGAACACAGCATCCATGGGACCTGATGGTGTCACCGGCTGTGTGCTCCACGAACTCAATGAGGAATTAAACCCACAGTTAGGACAGCTGTTTAATCTTAGTCTCACCTCCGGATCATTACCCAGGAGTGGCGCAGCGACTGTGGTCCCACTTCACAAAGGCGGTGCCTCCACCGACCCTGGAAATTACCGTCCCATTAGCTTGACAAGCCTTATCTGCAAAGCCATGGAGAGGATCATAATGGATCTCATAAATAAAGACATAGGGAATTTGCAGACTTTGGATCCAACCCAGTTTGGCTTTGTCAAAGGCAGATCATGCCTTTTAAACTTGGTTGACTTTTTTGAAACAGTCACCAAGGCCATTGATGAGGGAAAGGCAGTCCATACAGCCTACCTAGACCTGGCGAAGGCTTTCAATACAATACCCCACTCGGGTATCATTGAAAAACTCATCAACTTAAATGTAAACCCATACATTACAAGATGGGTTGCAAACTGGCTGAGTGACAGAACCCACAGGGTCAGAGTTGCTGGCGCCATGTCAGACTCAAAGCCTGTCACAAGTGGTGTCCCACAGGGCTCAGTCCTGGGCCCACTCTTGTTTGGCATCTACTTTTCTGAAGTACAAGCAAACACAGGAGGGTTATGGCTGACAAAGTTTGCAGATGACTGCAAACTGGGCGCCGTAGTCGAAAACACATCTGACACAGATATCCTTCAGAAGGGTTTCACAGAAATGGATAACTGGTGCCAGAGCCATGGCCTAAAGTTAAATGCCAAGAAATGCATAGTCGTACCCTTCGGGAAAAACAAGGTTACCCCTAGCTACCATATAGGTGGCAATCCACTGATCACAGAAGAAGTTATCAGGGACCTGGGGACCCAGGTTGACAGTAGCCTTTCATTCGACACTCATATTGCTAAAGTAGTTAGGAAGACCTTCTACATTGCCCACCTTATCATGAAGGGATTCACATCTAGATCAAGGGAGGTCATAGTCTCCCTATACTCATCACTCATCAGACCAATGATTGAGTACAATGCCCCATTCGGAATGTATCTGACCCGACACTTGCAGCAGCTGGAGAGGCCACGAAAGTTCCTCACCAAAAGGATAAAGGGTCTCAAAAATCTGTCTTATGCTGCCCGACTGAAAGAACTCCAGCTATATTCAGTTGCATACCGCTTGCTCAGAGGTGACCTATGCCTGACATACAAGGCCATGTCAAACCCAGATTTGATGAACATGCTTCATCTCAAAAAATCTAGATCCCTCAGAGCCACAAGGGCGGGAGACTTAAACCTTGACACTGTTATTAATAGGACGTGCTGGAGGGATAGATTCATCACCCAAAGACTCCCTATGCTGTGGAACAAAATCCCGGTATATGTGAGGCAGAGCACCTCGCTGGCCTTGTTCAAGAGGAATCTTGACCAATGGATGGGAGATCGCAGATACACCCCAGGGGTTACCTCAGTGTCACTGCTCGACAGAGGCACAGCAAAATAATGGGCATAGTTTCTCCAAACTAAAGGGGTGGCGTAAGCCACAAAACTATGGGCTAGACTTGTAAATGCCCTCGGGCAGATAGCCTAGTATGAACCTATGAACCTATGAACCTATATGTCTCATTTATCAAAGTGTGCGAGCATGCCCAGTGTGTGCTTTCCATGTGTTTAACTCTGCAGCCCACCACATTTGTGGATGAGTGTGAACTTCAACAATATCACCCATTTATGGTTGTGTGTTGTGTGTCGTGTTGTGTGTCATGTTGTGTAGTTACTGTCCAACTGCTTTGTGTGTGAACACAACAGGGATTATACTGTGCCTGCAGGGTTTGCATGGGATACTTTGCATACAGTTGTCAACATCCTTTCATACTGACCTAACACTGTAGTACCGTATAGTGTACTGGTTCAGTACTTTCACTGTGATGGACAATATCCTGGGCTTTAGTCCTATCACTGCTTTACATTTCCATAGAGAGCACAACAGCCTGGTTAGGGACCAGTTGTGCACATCTGACCATGTTGCATTATGTTCAGATATGAACTACTTATACCAAGCTTGTCCAACATTGGTAGTGTATTCCACAACATAGGTGTACATTGGCAAACAGTAGCGATGTGCCCTAGGCCATTTCTAATGCTAGTCGGAGAGTGTGTTTGTCCTTCGACACACATTGTAAGTGAAGTTTGCCATGACATATGTCATGGTTAGTATACTGTGCCTCCGTCTACCTGTGACATAACAGTGATACCCAGGGTAAACCTACCATCTCCCATCCACTCATCACGATTCCTCTTGAGGAGAATCGACGAGTGACTCTATGGATAACCTGTCCTGGGAGTTTACTCATGAGTGGGGGTGGCGTCTGTGTTATGGATCATGCAGTACAGCTTGCCCTATGTATGTCAGTGCTGTGTTTCAGGTCTCTCATGTGCATATCTCACTGCCATTCAGATTGTACAAGGTGCAGCATGTTCATTGATTCCAGCTTGGACATGGCTTCATACATCAGGCACAGCTTGCCTCTGGGTGGGCAGTATGGCAGTGTGTGGAGCTGCAGTTTGTTTAATCAGGCAACACATGCCATCTGTTCAAGCTCTTTGATACTCCTGGTGAGGTACTGTTGGGGACTTTACAGTTGATGGAGGTGTCTGATGAGGTACATCCCACAGGGGCTATTGCAGTCAATTGTAACGCTGATGAAGGATGACTGCAGAGCCACAATGACCTCCCCTTATCTAGATCTGACAACCTTCATGATTAGGTGGGTATATGGTATGTTTATGTGAACACTACAGCCACATGTTTGTCCAATGCAGGATATCTATCACCTTGTGTCCCCAGGTCTCTCATTACATGTTAGGTACGTAATGGGTTAACACCTATGTGGTAATTGGTGGGCACTTACTGTATATCCACGGGGGTTGACTATACACTTTTCTGCAATTAGCTTGCTGACATGGCTATGACACCAGTTGTCTGTTTCTATGTGGCCCTTTTGTGGGATGCTTGTGTCAGCTGGAGGGTCAGATATGGTGGGCAGTTTGTAGTCCTCTGCATACATGTTCAGACACAGTCCTTCCATGTTGGCCTGTACCTATGGGACATATATACCAAAAGAGGGAGGTCCCAGGACCAAGTCTTGTGGGATGCCAGTTATATCTGGTTTGTAGTCTGCATGGCTGCAGCATGTCTGACCATGTCAGTTCTGTCCTTGGTCTGGTTTGCAGCCCCTCTACTGACATAGGGGTTTATATTTAAGCTGGTGAGCATATCTATAATGAACATGTAGGGTATTGTATGGAAGCATTTGCAAGGTCCAGCTACGCTGTGTGGACCACATTGCCCTCATCAATGACCTTAATGACTGTTTCAAATGAGTAAAACATGTTTAGAGGCAGGATCTGCACTTCAGAAAGTCACACTGGGTAGGGTCCAGTGTCAGTAGGTCCCCAATATCTTTATGTCTGCGGTACATGCTGATCCTTTCCATAGCTGTGCAGACCAAGCTTGTCAGGTTTCTGGGGTGGTAGTTTGCAGTTCCATTCAGGCAACATCTTTGTTGAGAAGGAACACTGTTGTTGTACACTGCTCTTTGGGTACATATCCTGTGGTAAGGCTGACATTGAGCAGTAGTGTGATTTGGCATTCCATTCTTCTTGGAGTTCATGTTGGTTTCAGCCCAGGACACCATCTCATACCATTGCTGCTGTGTGTTTTGTTTTGTAGATGCTGGCTGTTACCTCAGCATCTGCAATGTCAGGGGGCCATCAGTCTGCTGGGATAGATATTTTGCATTCTGGTGGGGGGGGGGGTTGCACTGCACCTGTCAGGTTGTATGTTGGCAATATGTGTGTGTGTTTGGTATGCTGTTTGTAATATTTGTGTGATTCAGAGCATATCTGTGAATTCACAACACGGTTCCTAACATCAGTTGAGTAAGCCTTGGGATTAACCTTAGTGTCCTGTACAATTTGTATCTTCATAGGTTCATAGGTTCATACTAGGCTATCCACCCTAGGGCATTTGTAAGCCTAGCCAGAGAGTGTGTGTCTTTCGCCGACCCTTGCTATGTGAATATTATGGCTATTTATGATTTACTTTACTATGCCTCTGTCTGGACGTGACACAGTGAAGACCCCCAGTATACATCTACGATCATCCATCCACTTGGCAAGATTCCTGTTGAAGAGTGTCAGTGAGGGGTTCTGCCTAACATGGAATGAGATTCTGTTCCAGGGTGTTGGGAGCCTCTGGGTTATGTGCCTGTCCCTCCAGCACATCCTATTTCATTATGTGTTGAGGTTGACATCTCTCACTCTCACAGCTCCAATGGCTTTGAGTTTTCTGGGGTGGAGCATGTCCATTACTCCTGTGTTGGACATGGCCTTGTACAACAGACATACAATGCCTCTGTGTAGGCAGTATGTGCCTGCATTCAGCTGTGGTGTCTACAGCCAGGCAGCATATGACATATATTTGAGACCCTTTATCCTCTTGGTGAGGTACCTTTGAGGTCTTTCTAACTGCTGCAGGTGTCAGGTAAGGTACATCCCAAATGAGGCATTGTACTAGATTATGGGTCTGATAAGAGAACAGTACAGGGGCACAATGACCTCTGTTGATGTAGATGTGAATCCTTTCATGATACGGTGTCCAGTATAGACAGTCTTCCTAGCCACATTGGCAATGTGAGTGTCACATAACAGGTTACTGTCCACTTGTGTCCCTAGGTCCCTGATTACTCCTTCCATACATAATGGTTTACCACATATTTGTTAATTTCTGAGTACCTTGTTTGGTATTTGGTGGGACATTCATACTGTCCAGTGCCTTCAGGATGTCTGGGTGGGGTTCCTGTGTGTGAGTGTGTGGTCTGTAGCATGCTACAGACCGTACAGCAGTTTTGCCTGTGGTTAGGTGCACATGGGTGGTCTCCGATGCTTCATGCATTGTCAGTTACCTGGACGTATGGGTGTCTGTGCTGAATATGGATACTCCCTCTCCTTTTATGTTTTGGTCCAGGTTTTGGGGCCATAACACATGATATGAGGTATAACCTGGTAGTGCTGGTGTGCTGTCAGTAGGCTTGCAGCAGGTTTCTGTCACTGTACAGACATCGATGTTCTCCATACTGGGGAGGGCCTCATGACATGCATATTGCAGTTTACACATCTGGCATTGGTCAGAAATACCCTTATGTTTCTTACCACTTATGTTTTCTAGGGTGGTGGGTTAGTCGTTTCAGCCTTGCCTACATAAGGCTCTATGGAGGTGGCAAAAGCCTTATCCAATATCCAGATGCCCAGGGGTAACAGGTGCAAGCCATCCCTGGAACATCAGCATGGCTTGTCAGGCATGACATCCCAAGCAGACAGACATTAGATCCTCTTGAAATGACAGCAGTAATTGTGCCACTTGTTAAAGCTGATCATTCTGTGTTTGTACTGTGGCATCATTCTTGGTGAGGGTAGGATACTGCAAATGGTCAGTGTCATACCGGCCTGGAGTACATACTCAGAGAGCTCATCTCTGTCTCTTTTCATGTAGTCCAGGGAGGTACATCTCAGGTCATTCACACCAGCATGGACAATGACTGCATCATATTTCTACTTGCTTTGGGGTGACCTGCGTACTTGTGTTATGTGGTGTATTGTAGCAGCCTACAGGCAGCTTACTGTACCCTTTCCCTTGTTCAGTCTGGTGAGCGGGACAGCAGTGTGTCTGACTATGGGGTCACCTATTACAACTGTATCAGGCATGTTGTTTCACCTTCTGGCCTGTGACTGTTTGGCACACCAGCTTTGTGTACTATGTGTTGCATGTGCTATGTTTGGAGGTTGTGGTTGCTTGGGGGTCTGCTTTGGAGGCCTCTGTTGGTGTGGTGTGTTTGTAATTAGGGCCGCCGGGAATGTTTTTCTGTGTTTATGTCTTTGGTTTGCAGTTGTGATAGGTCTATGTGGGACTGGGTTTGTGGTGTGTGTGGTTACCTTCTCCTCCTGACTAGTTTTGACAGTACTGAGTTGAGGGAGCTCGGCCTCTGGTTTGGATAAATGGTTGCATCTCTCACATATATTTGTATTTCTTGGGGGGAGTTGGGGTTGTCTGTGTACTTGGGACAGGTGTAATATTGCCTCAGGATTCACAGATTCAACTTGTTGTAGCTGGCCTTAGTGGATTGTATGTGTGGACATATTTTTTTGCCATACTACTGATCAGTGATTACTTCCCTTTTTATGTTTGCTCTATCATGTAGTAGCTTCCTCATTCTCTTGCTTGGTTTGGTAATGGCTAGAGTCCAGCATGTCAGATGCCGGCGTGTATGGCATTGTGTCTTGTTGTTATTTGTGATTGCATAATCCAAGCATTCCTGGCTGTGTTCATGGAATGCCTGTATAACAGGTTCTGAGGTGTGGCCCATATTTTGCACCTGCACAGGGCCTTTAATGGATGTCACATCAGTTTGGAGGAGTGCAACTTATGCTTTGCACATGTTTTTCACTGTGGTTTTCTGGCCAGGTACTGTGGTCAGGATGTGTATATCCAGTGTGATTACTCTATGGTCTGGTCTTACCAGTGAGGGATACACTTCTCATCTTAACATACAGTACCCATGTTGCTGATTATCACATCCGGTATGCTTACCCCTCTTGTGGGAGTGGTACATTGTTCCTGGGCATTTTGGTTTATGGATTCTAGGAACTTTTCTCCTACAGTGTTGGAGCTAGTATAATGCTCCCAGTCTATGTCTGGGTATTCTCAGTCAACCAATATAATGTGGTTTGGGGGGCTTGATATATTCATGTATTCCAACATAGGCCAGGTGCAGTTCCTGGTGTTAGGACAGTAGTCTGTAGCAGGCTATAAACTGGGAAGCAGTTTTAGCCACTGTTACTTGACCATGGCTAGTCCATGCTGCTTCTTGTTGTGGTACCAACATGGGGGTGTGGTTATCCTTGACAATTATTGCTAGTCACCCTCCTTTTGTAGCTTGTTCCATGTTTTGAGGCTGTACAGCACAGTATGAGGTGTAACCTGGGAGTGTTAGGGTGCTGATGTGAGCCTTGACCCAGTTTTCTGTTACAGTACAGATATCAACATTCTCCATACTGGGGGAGTTTACACTGCATGCATCTTGCTGTTTAGACTTCTGGCATTGGGTAGCATTATATCTAGGTTCTTATCCCTTGTAGTACCTATGGAGGTGGGTTTGTGTTTTGAGCCTTACCTATTCAGGGCACACTGTGGGTAACGACAGCCTTTGCCAGTATCCATGAGGCCTGGAATGATAGGTGCATGCCACCCCTAGCAGGTGGAGCATAATGTCATGCTCAGCATGTCATCCCAGGCTGGCACACATTGGATCTCCTTTAACTACCTGCAATACTTCAGCCAATTATTGCAAATGATCATCCCATCATCATATTGTGGCATCATGCTTGGTGAGGGTAGGATGTTAGTCAGGGTCCTCAAGTGTGCATATACTACATGGTGTTACATTACTTCACACATGGCATTCATGCCTCAGGTGGTGCTGCAGGGCTGCCTCTGTCGGATGCACATATTACACTCCCTGTACATGTTTGAGAGCAGGTTATGTCATTTATGCATCCATGTTATTATATATGAGTGAGTCAGAGAGGGGTATCATTCCCAGGGTTCCTACTGAGCCAGTGTATGTGCTATGCGTTGCCTCTTTGCCAAGGCCAGGGCATACTGGGCACGCCTCCTTCTGCCAACTGGGGCAGGCTGAGGTTGTTCCTCCTCCGAGTCACGCTCTGCCTGTGATAGCCTTGGCAATGGTGGGGGGCTGTTTGGCCCGGCCCTATGCTGGTCCTGCTGCAGCTGTTTTCGTAAGATCATATTATGTAGCATATCACATACCATGACAACTTGGGTACATGTAGTTGGTGAGTACTGCAAGGCTCCACCAGATGTGTCCAGACACCGGAACCGTGACTTGAGCAGCCCAAACACACGCTCTATTACATTATGTGTTTGTGCGTGTGCCTCATTATGGCATTTCTGTTCAGGTGTGTGTGCGTTTCTGATGGGTGTCATCAGCCACGGCTCCAGTTCATAACCTGCATCCCCCACTAGGTGTCCGTGTGGGATGTCCCCATTGGCAAATGTCTGGTACAGCTGCGTCAAATGCCAGATATGGGAATCATGGTAGCTCCCAGGGCAGCCAGCACACACATTCATTATTATGCCCTGGGCATCACACATGACCTGGCAGTTGATGGAGGGGAAGCCCTTGTGGTTAATGTAGGCCCTACACCGCTCACCAGCTGGTGCTTTGATGCGTATGTGCGTGCAGTCTATTGCACCCACTACCTCAGGGTATTCCACTATTTGCTGGAAGAGACGCATATTGCTGGCCAATACCTCACGGGCATTGGGGAAACATACATGATCACCAACATGTGCTGACATGGCATCCAGGAACTGGTGCAGTACCCTGGAGGCTGATGCCTGTGATATCCCCATCATATCACCAGTTGGTCTCTGGAAGGCACCTGCTGCTAGTATTCTTAGGCCAACACATACCTTGGTTTTCACTGGGATGGGTTCCCCTCTGTTGGTTCTGTGTGTGAGGCGTGGCCTGCACAGCTCGACAATTTGCTGCAGGAGGTTTCTGTCCACTCTATAGCGCTCTACTATCTCCAGCTCATGTAACCCCTGGTAGGTGACCCTGGGCCTGTACACACTTCTCCGTCTCCTCACTGAGGGTAGTCTGGCACCATCTGCATTGTCACCACCCTCAGCAAGTCGCCTATGTCTCCTTATGACAGCTATGGCAGCCCCTAGCATTTCTGCTCTGAGTTCAGCTTTTTCAGTTTTCAGAAGAAGCAAATAATTCCTGCCAGGTGAAGCACCTTCAAGAACGAAGATAAATGCACAAATAGAAAAACAAGAAGGTGCACCATGTACTGCAAAACGTAAGAAAGATATATTTCCTCCGGATGGTAGAAGCCACGTTTACTATAAAAAACAAACAAACAAATAATTCAGCTGCAGTGTAGAAGTTAGCGCTTTCGCGTTATAACAAACGCTTCATCAGACATTTTTCAGTTTTCACTTGTAATAGCTTATTCCTGTCTTGCAGTGTCTCTTGAGAGAAACATCTTGCACTGCTGTTTGCAGAGTTTTAAGTGCTTGGCTGTGCTACTATTCTGCCTGTGTAATTGCCTGATTCTAATTGTTTTCACCTGCTAGCTCCAGCAGTATTCCCTGTTAGCTTCCTACTAATTCTGTTGCTACCTTTTTCCTTTCTGTTTCCTCAGGTGGGAGCAATGCGCATACCAGCAGAAACATGCTCACAGTGGCTTACACGCGCGCACACATGCTTACAAGGTTCAGAATCTGCTTATTTGGGTTAAAACCCGCGCACACCAGCGCAAACAGTCTTACAAGTCTGCCAACAGGCTCCCACATGCTCAGTCTGTCTTACACGTGTGCACACATGCTTATACAGTGTAGAATCTTGTTTTTCGGGTTAAAACACACGCACACCAGCGCAAACAGTCTTAGAAGTCTGCCAACACACTCCCACATGCTCAGTCTGCCTTACACGCGCGCACACTGTCCTACTCGCGCTTCATGGCGTGCAAGAAACTTTGGTGTAGGCAACAGTATACACCTTCCATTTCTTGACTTTCTCATGCTTATCTTGTGGCACTCCTCTTTCGATGATATGTGTCTGACATCTGTCATGTAACACTGACCTCCAATGAACTGCATTTCTTTCTACCATTCCCCCCTGTGATGTCACCTATCTCCTACTCTATTCCTCCCCCTTATGTATCTCTTACACTACTCAGAATGTGCTCATTTGCTATGTGACAGTTGAATTCAGTATCCTAACACTCATTTGCATCAGATTGCCTACTAATGCTTAGTTACATCTCTTAGACTCAGCTTCCCCCCTTAGCAACCACTAAACGGTGGCCATGTTGTTTTTGGTCTGCTGGTCACTGTATTGTAATTCCATGTATTGCATAAAACCCACATTTGTAGGTTTATAACCTTCATTTTTATGTTTTATACAGCGCAGCCCATTTGCGCGGGGCTGCGCTGCGTTTAAACATTGGCGATCGCCGAAAAAAAAAAAGATTTATTTTTCATATTTGCATCAGAGTACCTTGCCAATGGCTATATATTTGGCCATTGGCATGCTGCCTGACACATATGCACCCTTTATTTGGTGCTGACATGGCTCCATTATGATTTTTGCAGAAACGTACTCAGTTGTCAACTGAGTACATTTCTGCAGCTAAAACGGCTCTTACACTGGCTGCTTTGGGTTTCGTGGATTGCTACTCTACCTCATTTGCATGTCTTTCGGCTGCAAGTGAGGTATTTAGCATATCCATGCCCAGTCCGTGTAAGAGACGTTTTAGCTGGTCTCTTACACGGAGTTTCGGGCTGTTCCTGGATCGCGAAACTTGCATGGAGTCATACACGTCTCTTACACTCCATGCAAGCCTTCGTGAATCCTGCCCTACATTTCATCATCCTAGATTGCTTAGAAATATAGCTGTAGTTGTCTCCTTTCAAAAATAATTTTTAAAATTTGTCCACTACTATATGAAATTTTGGGTTTTACACCTAAGATTTGGTTCATTTCTTCTGAAATTACACTATTCCATGTATCAGATAAAATCTTTCTTAATACTGGGGTTTGATAGTTGCATTTTAGAGGTGATAACAAAGAACTTTTCCTAGAAGCAAAGGAACTCCAGTGGCAAATCCAATTAGAACCTTCCAAAAGGTCAGGATTAGCTTTCATCCTTCTCAGCTGGGAATTGCTGGTGAAGGCTTTTTGTGTGTTATTCTAGTTGTCTTTGTTCTGATCTGTGGTCTGCATGCTTGTAACATTACTGTCTAGAGAATTTTTTATAACTACTAGATCATCTAGTTTGCTCATAGCTGAGCATTGCTCATTAAGTTGCTTTTTTATTGACTTGTTCAATATTTAAGTTTTCCTCATTTCTGCCTAGTAGATCACTGGCCATGGGTATGCACTTCCTGACTTTCTCTGCGGTTAGATGGATGTTCTGAGGCATTGTAGCAATTGCCTCATGTATGCTGACAATGCACTTGTTCTTAATAAAACAGATAGTGTATGGGAGAGGTGTAAATACACTTTAACATTGGAGGCAAAACTCTCTCATACAACCAAACTAATCCTATAGAGGTTGTTAGCGACACTTGCACCACACCTACTGCACAAGGTAAAGACCCTACAAAAAAACTACTTATGCTGAGGCACTTAGAGGTACCCTTCCTAAAATGCTAAGACCTCCTGCACAGTACAATCAAAGAAAGGGTCCTTAGCCATCACGTAAGCATGCCATTAAAACACCACCCACAGCTACACATAGTAACATTGTATTGAGTGCTTCCACATCTAAGCCCTTAAAGCAGAATGGCACACAGCCAAATTTCCTGGTCATTGGTGATTCTATAGTGAGGCACATCAATGTTCCCCTTACCAGACTGATTAAGGAGAGAGTCAAGGTTATCTGCCTTTCTGTGGCTAGGATCCATCAAGTCATATAGGCACTCATGTCATTTTGTCACAGGTACCAGTATGACACTGTCCATATGGGTGTTAATGACCTGAGATGTACCTGTGATTCAATGACCTGTGTCACAGGTACCACTATGACACTGTTCATGTGGGTGTTAATGATCTGAGATGTACCTGTGATTCAATGACCTGAGTCACAGGTACCAGTATGACACTATCCATGTGGGTGTTAATGACCTGAGATGTACCTGTGATTCAATTACCTGAATCACAGGTACCACTATGACACTGTCCATGTGGGTGTTAATGACCTGAGATGCACCTGTGATTCAATGACCTGAGTCACAGGTACCAGTATGACACTGTCCATGTTGGTGTTAATGACCTGGGATGTACCTTCCTTAACTATATGAAGTGAGACATGATCAAGCTCACTGATTATGTGTGACAGGCAGGTATGAGCCTAGCAATGACCAGCATAGTACCTTCTCCAAGGATGGTGCCACGTTTCTAACAGAAAGTGATTGATTTTAACAACTGGCTTAGCTTCTGGTGTCATTTCAGGGGGGTACAATATTTGACACCCTGGGAGGACATGGATGGTCTGCACTTATCACCTCTAGGCTTTCAGATATTGAGAAAGACCTTTTCAACACCCATAGTGCATTTTTTTAGGCAATGCCAAACTGATAAACCTACCAGCATAACTGGAACCTATAAAGGAATATCTGAAGGTTGTACTGCTCAATGCTAGAAGTCTGTAACAAGAAACTCCATGCCCTGCAAGCCTTCCTGTCCTTGAAAAGTGTAGACATCTGTGTAGTAATGGAGACATGGTTTAAAGCTGCTCAGAGTACTCCAACAATGTAAGGTTATAATGTATTTCACGTCTTTACACCAGCTACTGCGCAGGGAGGAACTAAAGGGGAAGTAGTGTTACTCTATATTAAGACTAATCTCACATCCAAACCAGTTAAAATGCATGACCCACTGGAATTCATACATGTGCAATTCATCATAAACAGGGTGTCATACCATATCCTTGCAAAATATGGGTCACCCTCCATGTCACATGAAAGCCATACTACCTATCTCAATGTACTAGAGTCCCTTGCCATTCAACCCAATATGATATTCATTGGGGATCTCAACTATCCCTCTATAGGTTGGGAATCCTACACCATTTTTAATGCACAAGCCCAACAATTCCTAAACTTTGTTAATACCATCAACCTGGAACAGTTGGTCCATTATCCTACCAGGGGTACAAACATACTTGACTTTGTACTCACAGACATGGGTGGCCAATGTTCCTCACCCAATGTAGTATCTTCACTCATCAGATCTCACCATAAGGCAGTATTACTTAAAATAAAAATTAAATCTGGGGATCCAGCAAAACCAAAAACCTTTAGGAACTATTCCATGGCTAACCTCTTTCTCTACTAAGCAACACCTTGGCTAAATTCCAAGCACCCCCAAACCCAGTAAACACCCTAGAATGCACTGAGCTGTTTACAAAATCTCTGTACAGCCATATTGATAGCTGTATAGACCGAGCTGTGCCCACTCATATTAAGAATAAGACAAACTCAAAAGACAAGCCACCCTGGTGGAATCACACTCTCAATTGGTTATACAACAAAAGAAAAAAAGTCTTGGCGAAGCATAGGAGGAACAAAGCCATACATACTAAAAGCCCCCTGACCAATCTATACAGGTACTAAGAGGGTTAATTAATACTTCAAAGGCTAAATTTGAGGAAAAAACTAGCTTCTCAGGCAAAGGATAAACAAAAAGCTTTCTATAGCTATGTCTGTTAACTCAGAGGAAATACACAACGATGTTCAGAACTTATTGTAATTGGCATCACACACACTGAACCAGAGGCCATTACCAACCTTTCGTTTGACAGGTTCAGCTCAAATTTCCCCCCACCCACTCCCCCCGATAGTCCAAAGAAAATGTTACATAACACAATCCCCCAACCATTAGTAGAGAACAGGTCATTAATGCACTTTCCAAGGCCAAAGACATGGCATTGATGGGCCTTGATAACATCCTGGGATGTTAAAATAGCATGAAACATGACCTCTCTGGTCCACTTGAATCACTTTTCAACTGGAGCCTTCAGTCAGGTTTTGTGCCCAAGGAATGGAAGATGGCTACAGTCATTCCCCATGCACAAAAGAGGTCCAACCACTGGTCCAGGTAACTACAGATCCATAAATCTTACCAGCCTCATATGTAAGGCCATGGAAAGAATCATCATGGACATGATAAATGAGGACACAGGTAATCTGCAAATTCTAGACCCATCACAGTTTGGCTTTTTTAAAGAAAGGTCATGCCTATTAAATCTGGTGGATATTTTTGAGAGGATCACCAAAGAATTGGATGAAGGTAAGACTGTGCACACAGCTTACCTCTACCTGGTCAGGGCTTTTGATACAATACCCCACACAGACATTATGCACAAGCTCACTAATTTAGGAATAACCACTTTCATCGCCCACTGGATAGCTAACTGTCTCACTGATAGGACCCAAGGGGTCAAAATAGGAGAGAACACCTCCACCAAGAGGCCACTCACTAGCGGAGTCCCCCAGGGCTTGGTATTGGGCTCACTTTTTTGGCATTTATTTCTCTGAAATGGAAGCAAAGGCTGAAGGTTTATGGCTGCCTAAGTTTGCAGTTGATTGCAAGCTGGGAGATATCTTCGACTCCCTTGCAGACACTAACATTCTTCAAGAAGCCTATCTCTGACTAACAAATGATACCAAAGCCTTGGTCTTAAACTCAATGCTAAGAAATGCATAATTGTACCCTTTGGGATATCAACCATCCCAGCTAATTAGCATGTTGATACTATAGCCCTAAGAGTCTACCCAGTAGTCAGGCATCTGGGTACACAGGTAGACAGCAGTCTTACCTTTTACAACCACTTGGCCACAGTGGTGAGGAAATCCTTTTATGTTATGCAGCTTATAAGTAAGGGCATGGCATCTAGGTCCAAAAGTCATTATCCCACTGTACTCTGCCCTTATCAGACCAATCATAGAGTACAATGCTCCCTTTGGTATGTACCTGACCAGGCATATGCAGTAACTACAGCGACCTCAGAGGTCCCTTACAAAAAAGAATATAAGGCATAACAAACATGCCTTATGCAGAGTGCCTTAAAGCCATTTCCCTCAATTCAGACTCCTATAGATTTTTGAGGGGTGTTCTATGCCTGGCTTACAAGGCATCCACAAACCCCACACTTATGAATCTCCTATATATTCATAAGTCAAAAAGCACCAGAAATATACGGTCTAGGGACCTGAATTTTCTCTGTGAATTAAAAAGAACATGCTGGAGAGACAGATATGTGTCCTAGAGACTGCCCTCCTATGGAAAAAGCTTCCCATTCACATGAAGTTGAGTTCATCAGTCACCCAGTTTAAGCACAACCTAGGCAAATGGAATAGGAAATTTACACTGGGCATAACACCCATGCCCCTTATGGACAGGGGTAGCTTATGAATGCCTGGTCCTGAATGTCCTATTTGGATGCAGGACATCATTATTCTTTTGGGACAATTTGGCAAGGCTTAGAAAGGCCCCTTGAGTTGTTAGCCTAGTAACAGTCTATGAAGCTATGAACCTATGAATCTATGAAATCACCCTTTACAGTTACTTGCATTTATATATCTGATAAAATCAGATGAAGACAGCATACTGCATTTATACATTGACATATCTTTTAGATTTAGCTGCAGTAATGTACTGAAAGCAATGTAGGCATTTAATAACCATCCTTTATAAATTCCTGCAGTTATTCAGAGTAATGAAATCAGTTAAAGACAGAATCCTGCATTTATATATTGACACATCTTTTAGCTTTAGTTGCAGTAATGTTCAGAAAGCAACATAAGCCCTCGTTTACCTTATTTTATAAATGCTTGCAGTTATATATACAATCTTCTTATAGTTAATTTTTTAAACTTTAGTTTAATATAACCAAAACAAAATTACAAAAAAATACCTACTATAGAACTCTGGCCTTCTCACCTCTACCTGATGAATCCATTGAACCAGCTGATCGCGCCTATGCTTCTATAGGTCATGTACTTGTGACAACACTGGTGGCTGGAGTGGGTGGTCTCTGTCAGACATAACAGCTGCTCACCATACTCCTGCCAGATGTCTATTTTTTTCCATTTGGATACTCTCACAAATGCCTGGATCTTCTCCAGGTAGGAATTGCTCAGAAGGTAGAACATTATTTTAGTCTATTTATCTGAGCAGCTCAGAGTGCAGCCTCATGCCTTTACAGACGCTGCCATTATTCAAAGTGCCAGCACCAGAATGAAGAAAACATGAGCTGGGTTGTGTTTCACAGGTTTAGAGACACATCCTTTGGGGTGTGGCATTGCCTTAACCAAACACAGTTAACCAGCAGAGGCATTAGACTGGATGTTATTATTGGCACATTTGATTTTACCAAAATATCTTGTCACATGCATGCTTTTAAAGGAATATTCACATTTGATTTATATAGTGGATAAAGGTCATTAATGAAAACATATGCTTTTAATTTGTTTTTATCTTGTACTTGCTACTGCTGCTATGCATTGCCTATACATGAATGTGATTTATATATGCCTGCTGTAGTATAGCAAGAGTATAACTATTTTTTTGGGGTGGGGTGTTTTTTGCAGAAATACATTTTTTTGTGCATGTGAGTTCCAACTTTTAGTAAATGTTGAGTGCTTTGACATGGTAAGATGTGAAAGATGATATTAGATGCCAGGGATTATACTTCATGGCTGTGCAAACTGACATGCATATGACTCCATTTTGCCTTTTCTAAACATAGTCAGCTTTGAGCATAACTGAGGGTATCCTCATAAACAAGCAGCATGCTGGGAACTTCTGAGGACTGCTGTAGACTCCGCTGCTCTCCCTCAGTGAATTCTCATGAACCTGAGACGATATTGATGAGTAGCTAAGACCTAATTTTGTGCATAAGTTGTACATGTTCACATATTACTACAGTTCATAGAGATAAACATAAAAGGCCCAAATTTGCATACAAGATGCATAAATGACCACAGACTTAAGTGAATAAGTTTAACACTTCCATATTAACTTCTGATTACTCGAGTTAGGTCAAGTTGGTGGAAAATCCCTTAGGAAGCCATAGACTCTTTAAAGCAAGAAAAATAATAGAAGTATTGCAAAATGATATGAAACAATTCAAAATGAAATAAGATTACTGAGTTCACCTTAAGAAATGTTGTTTTACTCATATGACAGGAATAGTACAGAGGCTTTAGTGAAGATGGTAAAGCTGTTATCACTGAATGGAAAAATATTACAGTAGCAGTAGAAATGGTTAGTTATCACTGAGGAAATCATTTACTTTGGTGTCATTAAGTGATTGTGCATTCATGGTAGAAATGCAGGAATTTAATTGTGAAGTAGTAAAGTGGCAAATTGGCTCAACATACATGTGCCTTTACTTGGAGATTACTGTATGTTACTGATGAATGAAAAATGACGGTATTATGAATGCAAAAAAGTGGCAGAGATTAGGTGAAGGATGAATATGTTAACAAACTGCGTGTTTTACTATTGAGAATGCTTTCATGATAGTGCAAATATTACTTCAGCACAACTTTACTTGGCAGGACTGAGAATCTGCATGGGTTTATAATTATGGGATTTGTGGGAGTTGTGTCACCTATCATGTGTGTGTGTGTGTGTGTGTGTGTGTGTGTGTGTGTGTGTGTGTGTGTGTGTGTGTGTGATGATAGCAGACATGGTTTCATTGTTGTCTTGTTTGACTGATGATTAGATCAAAAGTTTTTGTTTTTTTTTTGTTGTTGACTGGCATATTATTTATGTGCAGTAATGATGCAGAACAAGGGATCAAGACACAGAAAGGAAAACTTCAGCCATAAGGAAAATTGTATCCTAATATCAACCCTTAGGACATATGGCAAACATCTGTTTGGTAAAGGGGAGCCCAAACAAGCTCAGAGGTCAGAAGACTGCCATCAAGTTGTATTGAACATTATTGCAGTCAGTGGAAGTAACTGCACATTAATACAGGTCAAATGATATGGTAGGGCATGCTAAAGCCAAGACAAGGAAAATGCAATTGTCCATACCTGTACTGGTGGTGGTGGGTCCAACGCCTGGTCTTTAACCCTAGATTAGGAATACCTCTTCTCTATTCATGGGGATGACTGTGACACAGAAGATGATGGCACTGAAATATTCAGAGGGGTTGTGTTTACCAGCCATAACCAATGTCTGTAGCAGCAGCAACAACCATCTGCTCAGGAAGGTTGGTTTAAAAACAATAACATATATTTCTGTAGAAAATCGAATGCTAACATAGAATGATTACATTAAACACACAACAGTAACTATTAATGGGTGAACCTTCGACATGTGAACAGAATACGAATGAAGGCAGTATGCATGGTAAGTGTGTCCCACATCTCCTTACTCAGCATACAGCAGTGTATGCTACTTCTTTATTGGTGATGTTTTCAAATTATCTTTACAGGGTCAGCAGTGGACGCAAACAGTTCCACTATACCAATAAATGTGGAGGATGTCAGCAGCAGAATCGACACTGAAGATGATGATGATGATGACATAGTTATATTTATGAGGCAGACTGGGTAAAGTGGGACCCATCCCCATGTTTAATACTATCCATCCATACATACATACATCCATACATACATACATACATGCATGCATACATGCATACATACATACATACATACATGCATGCATCCATACATACATGAATGCATACATACATACATGCATGCATGCATACATACATACATACATACATGCATGCATGCATATATACATGCATGCTTACATACATACATGCATGCATACATACATACAAATATATCAAGCATGGGCCTTAATGCCCTTCTAGCTTGCCAATATACCAAACATTTGTTCCCATAATAAGTATCCAGGCTGTTCGTAAAAATATCTAAACTAGTACTTGCTTTAATGTAATTTGGTAGTCTGTTCCATGCATCAGTTACTCTGTCAGAGAACCATTTAGTACACTTCTCAGTCCTATAGAATCTTCTACATAGGTCGTCTGATGATTTTCTAGTACTTTTTGTTAATCCCAAACATTCCCAGAGGTGGTGGTCGCTAAATGCCCTATATATCTGAATAAGATCTCCTCTTAGATATCTATAAGAGACACTGTACAAGTTCAGATGTTTTAGTCTTTCATAATAACTTAAATTTTCACATCCATGGATACCCTGGGTATAGTTCCGCTGTACTCTTTCCAGTTTACTCGTGTTTGTTTTCTTATAGGGTTTCCATATTGTTATTCCATACTCAAGTTTGGGTCTAATGTAACTAACAAACAATGACTTCATTATTTGTGATTTCCTAGACTTTATAAATCTTTTTATACAACCTATAGTTCTTTAACTACCATTTTACAATTGGTTGATATGATTAGAAAAACTCATAGCTGAATCTACCCATATACCCTGGTCCTTAAATTAATTTACAGTTTCAGTCACTGTGTGCTGCATCAAATATTCACCTTTCAATTTATGCCTACCAAATCTCATATGCTTAGTTTTTGATGTGTTTATCAGCACATTATATATATATATATATATATATATATATATATATATATATATATATATATATATATATATATATATATATATATATAAATATATATATATATATATATATATATATATATATATATATATATATATATATATATATATATATATACACATACTTATATGCATATAATAGCAGGATCTCTCACCCCAGAATATGTTAGTAACTCTGTAGGAAGTGACAGTGCATCATAAAGTCAAGCACACATCATTACACTACAGTCTGTACAGGGAGAAAAAACCTGTACCTCTACATCAGTGTCTCCAAACCCAGACAAATTCTCTCTGTATGATGGCAGAAATCTGAGGTAACAGTCTCCATACTGGCACCTTTACAAAGGGAAGCCAGGCACAGGATTTTTTTATAGCTACTCTAGGAAAACCGTAAAGCATTGGCTGTCCAGCAGCAAATGTGCTGTGACATTGTTATGGCTCAAAGCACGTCCACAGACAGTCATCTGGAAATGGTCAATGTCCTCCGGAATATAGATGATTATTTCCAGCACTAGATGCAAGTGGCATAGAGTAGGGGCAATGACATGCTAACACTAATGCATAGTATATTGGCATACAAAGCATTCATGTCTTCCTCCATTTGTACACTAATTAGAACTTACCCAACTCAAGTAAGAGTCAGTCTCATAATGGGAAGAGGATGAGATGCTGTCCAGATCACATGAGACTACAAGTGCTTCTCAAGAAAGTACTATAATTAGTTAGGGGAAACAAGCACAACAGATTTCATGTAGGTAACATCAGCATGCATCTTCACCTAGTATAACCTCTCATTTGGGGTCTCGGTCCTGAAGCACTGTCAGATCAGTGTCTGCAGGATGACCTGCATCAAACAGATGATGACATCGGACCAACTCATCATCCAGCTGTCATGACAGTCCATCTTCAAAATCACTTGCACCATCACCTTGTCTGTCTTTAAGACATGTGTATAACACAATTGCCCTTGACCTACTGTAATTAATGTGTCTTTTCTGTCACTTACAATTTAACCTTCACAGTCACATGGCAATGTTTACCTCGAAGGAGAACAACTTATTAAACAACATTAGAAAAGGGGGGAAGGGGGCTTAGGATACCTTTCAACTGTATGCATTTCATTCCTGCAAAGACACTGCTTAAAACCTCATGGAACTAGCTGTATGTCATAATATAATATTGATAAATGCCATTAATACTCTATGAGTTATCATTGTTACAGTTGTCAATTACCAACAACATAAAAGTAGTAATACACAACTATTGAGGGAAACACTAATAAAAAAGTATCCTGCCCTGTAAACAAACACTGCTCCCAATCCACCCTCTCCACTACATGCATGGTGATGATGTTTACAAACACTGCTCCCAATCCACCCTCACCACTACATGAATGGTGATGATGTATTTTGTCTCAGAGGCCACACATTATTGTTGTTTAACAAAATTAAATATTCTGATGTGCAGTGCCTCAACAGACACCATATTTCAAAATGAGGAACTGTTGCATAATGTTAAAAAAATATGAAATATTTTCATTCAGTTGCAAGGAATGAAATCATTAAATAATGAAGTATTACCTTCTACTAATTGTACAACTTCAGGACATTCAGTACATGCATACGTAGGGTATACCACCTCAGCAGAATTTATTGTGCAAAACTGTTAAAAATGTGATTATTAATTATATGATTTCTTATGGCATTACTGAAAATGTATCCAAAGTACAGCATCATCTGAAAGAAAGCAAAAAACAGTGGGGGGGGGGGCAAAGTGGCTTAGTATTTTGCAATCCAATTTACTATGAATAGCTAACTAAATGAAATGAAAAAAATACTATTCCACTTACCACAAGATGACCACTGAGCATCCTGCCATGCAGGAAAAGGCAGGATAGTGCACTAGTGTGCCAGATATTAGAATCATGTGCCAGGATGATGGGCAGAGATGTTTGGCAATGCATTCCCATGCATCAGTCACTACCTGGTAATTGTTTGAATGGTAGTTTTTCCTATTGCAGTACCACCACCACCACCCTGTATCATATGGGCCCTAATTGCAACATATGTGCCATCTATTGCAGTGAGAACCTGACGGAAATGTGCCACCCATAAAAGGCATGCATAATCCAGGCTCGGTCCTGAGGTTACACCAGGAAATAGTTGTACTAATCCACACATACCAGGAGTACATCCAGGAAATGCCAGAGTATCTTCAAGGCAGAAGCTTTGAAATACCCAGCATGTCCCCAGTCTGCCTCTAGATGGTCTCTGTGGCTACAAGAGCTATACATACCTTTGTATCCACAGGGACAGGAGGTTCACACAGCCATCCAGTGCCCCCGTGGGGACCACACACATTCATTCACACCCTTACAGTATCCCTGTCTACTCTGAAACTATCAAGTACCTCCTCATTGTCAAAATTATAGTGAGTTATCCTCTGCCTGTATCTCTGCCTACTTGGCCAGTGAGCACCATTGGCAGAAGTGGTTTTGGCTTGACCAAGACAAGCAGCTCACACCAAGAAATATCAAGCCTAGTAACAAGTGATAACATCACTGCAGATACTAAACTAGATAGAAAAGTCTCTATTCCACCTTTTATAATGAATCTGTGGATGGCACAGAGAAGTGCATAAGACTGACTATCACAATTAGGTGGGAGACAGCTTCATTACCATATTCCATTTTACATCATTTCTCATTTACATTTCATTATCACTTCGTTTCTTATGTGCATTTCAGCCACCTCACATTAGCATCAGTGGCCTGTATTAGTTGTGACTTTGCTACGCTCATTTGTGGACAGCGCAGACAGACTTAATGCATTTGTGTAATGACTAAGAATACCACACATAATCTTAACTTTATAATGACTCTGCTACACATTATAGATGCTCCAGCCTGTTATTATCTCTACTGTTTTTTTTTCATTGTTTTTGTTTTTGTATTCTAATGTAAATATTGTCTCCTTGAGTAAACTGTGTTGGCTTATCCCTGTTTCTGTGAATGCGAGTTTACTGACAGACTTTTTCTCCAGAGGATTACTGATTTTCATTGATTCTAAAAAACAGTACATTCTTTTCAGAGATAACCTGTAGTCAATGCATTTTTAAGACCAAATAATTCCAAACACATGCAATAGGTGGCTAGGACATTCTAAATTGGCCGTAAATATGAGTGTGCGTGCAAGTGAGTGGTACAGATGAACTACCATGGCAGGGATAGCCACCCGGCGGTGTAAACCTTGGCTTGAGATGATTGTCACTGTTGAAGTGACACCCTTACCCCATGTGTAGAATGGGAAAAGGGGTTGAGGATGGATGGCTGAATGACAAGGCACATGCAGATATCGCATTCTTACCATATACTGATTGGTTTGTGACTTTTTTTTTACAAGTCATCCATTCCAGACTTCATGAAGACCTTACACACACACACACACACACACACACACACACACACACACACACACACACACACACACACACACACACACACATTACTCTGTTTCCTTATGTACACACATTTGTGTGTATGTTTGTCTGTGTGTGATTTGTAATTTTGCAAGATTTTATAAATCTCTCATCTCAGAAATGTAAATACAACTATTACACAGATAATTGATACATATGAAGATAAATTATTTTTGATTTTTTTATAAATTCCCTTTATCATTTTGCTACTCTGAAAAGAGTCTATATCTTACATTGTTAGAACATTCCTATTCCTTCTAATGTTTTCTCTGAATTTTCATTTGTTTCCTTGTAGTTTGCTTACACAAGCAAGCCCTATCCTTACCATAAGTCTGAAATAGATTATCCCTGCCAAAGTGAATACCCTCATCTTCTTCATTAACAATGCTGCTTTATTGACATGCTTTTTGCTGAAGTAAAAGGCAAACTTTGAAAGGGTACAACTTTAATGCTATTTTAGCTTTAATGAGAATACACTAGCTTCCTCTTTCACAATATATTTTTACTGCTTAAAAGCTCAAAAACATAGAAAAACTGATAAAAGGAAGTTCACTTTGGTTGCAACCACTTCTCTATCAACAGTAGCATCTCCGTCTTGGTGTTGCAGTGTTGTATCTAGGAATAAATGTGGGAAGAAATACATGCAAATATGTGTCTGGTTTTGAGCACAGTGGTCCTGTGTGAGAAATTTTTTCCAGTAGGCAATGAAACAAAAATGCATTAACCAATAATGACAAAACTGCCCTATTCAGAACATTTCCATCATAAAGGTCTACTTCCACACACAACTGCATTTTAAATTTGTTTGAACATTTTTCCAGTAGGCAATGAAGCAAAATGCATGCACCAATAATGACAAAACTGCCCTATTCAGAACATTTCCATGATAACAGTCTACTTCTACAGACAATATATAAATACAGAATCACAGTAGAATGTAATTCATAGGCATGTTGCACAGCTTCTTGAACTTATTTTCAGTTGGGGGGAGCAAAAGGCCAAAAACCAGGGACACATTTTAAACATTGCGTGCATAATTTTGGAAAGTTGCTTACATAAAACATCATTACCACCATTCATTTCACTGCCAAGTTCTGAACCCAGAACACTATGCACCACAGTCAGAGCAACATACCACTAAACTAAAACAGCAGTTTCTTGAAAGACAGGAAGACAAACTTAAATGGCTATCATATCATTTAGTGAATTCAGTTCTCACTTCAAATCATAGCTCTCAACCTCTTAGCACAAAAATACAGAACAAAGCCAATAATGGGGGAGTACAGCCCCAAAATAGGGGCACATTTCAAATACTGATTTTATAACCTTAGAAAATTGCTAGAATAAAAGGTTTTGTTTTACCACTCCTGCAAACCAGAAAGAACAGAACAAAAATGTGAAGTATATATTCAAAATGATGGTGGCTAAGGACTTTAGGCTCTTTTTACCTGTACCCAAGGTACAGGGTTTGAGCCTGAGTACCTCTAGCCATCAGATGTACCCTGCTGGGGGCATTTACACACATGCACACACAGCTACCTTGCTGCTCCACTCTTCAATTAGTTAGTGTATTCACTCTGATAGTCTCCACTCTGCAATTACCTTCTGTCCCAGTTCAGACACAGCAAACAGATTCTGCAGCAGCTTATATTCCGCTTGCAAATAACAGCTGGAAATGTGCTGATGTCATTGCGGCAAACAAAACTGAAAGGGATAGAGGTGATCTGCAAAACTGGGGGAGCTCTCCTCCCCCTGTGCTCTATGGTTCTGGTGCCCATGGCAGGTATGTGTGTGGGCCATGAACTAATGCAGCAGATATGTGCATGGGTCACATACAAGTGTAGGAGGTATGTGCATGGGTCATGCATCAGTGCAGTGGGCGGATATGTGCACAGATCATGCAGTAGATATGTGCACGGGTCATGCACTAGTGCAGCCAGGGCATGAGTCAGATACACAAGTCATGCACAGCTAAAAAGCTGGAATAAGACTGTAAAGTGCTTTTACAGGACTAATAAGCTGCAAATCCATGTGTAGCAGAGTTCCCAACCAACCCAATTCAAGTGTAACTTGGACAATTATCGGGCAACAGGAAACTCATCCCTGGTTTGGCACATGTGTCTCTAATGGACCCAAGCAGCCTGTAAATGGTTCATTTACTGGGACCTTACTTGCAAATGTTTCATCTTTCAAGCTCTTGCTTACATTTATCTAGAGTACCAGAAGATGTCAGAGATTGGAGATGCATGGCTACAATTAAAAAGGCCCTTTTGGTTGTTAGCCTTGTACACATCTATGAAACTATAAAATGAGAAAAGTGTGAAAAATCTGTGTCTTTCTCAAGTAAATGAGATTCTCTGTACACCTTTTGATATTCAATAACTTTTTGATGTGTATTTTCACCCTGAACAGATGGGTCATAAAAAGTAAATCCTGCTTTCTTTATGAAGATGCTTGGTTTCACTGTAAGCCTGATCGGTTTTAGCAATGAGTTACTTGATTCAGTCACACCAAAAGCTGGTGCATGGACGACTTCTTGCCAGACCAAAAGAAAAAGGTACAGGCAAAGAAAAACATATCGGATCTTTTCTGAACAGGAGTTATTAGATAGGTGTGGAGAGGACAGGGATTTAATACGTTCTTTGGTTAGTTTTATGGCTTATAAACTGGAACAGTGGGAATGCATGGCCTTCAAATACCTGTGGAAAATAAGCTAGTATAGCCCCCACTATATTTCCCAAGGAGACATTGCAGAGAAAGACTGGACACACATTGATCATCTCACAGCTTCCTGCCATTAATAATGCTGCAGCAGTCCCCTGATATGTTCTTGGTACATGTGGATGTGTATATCTATTTCTCAGACACACCACTACATGTGTTCCTGAGGTGCTTTGTGCAATAACTTGCCCCCATGTTGCTGTGAGGATCCCATTTGGATCATAGGGGATTGTTATCATAACAGGAAGGCTGACTATACTACCAACTGCCCAGAAGTGCATGGTGGAGGGTGGTGCATCACTAATGCGTTGGGTCATCATGTAGCTCCCATTACCGTTTGTCCCAAAAGTGATAATAGTAAAGGTGGTCAGTTAATAACACCATCAAGACAACCCCTTCAGCATGTGAAGTGGCAGTGATAAGGCCACAGTCATGGGCTATGATATTCACTAGGTGACAGAGAAAAGTCGCAAAGATGATACTTAATGCATGCAGTGTTGCTTGTGGGCTATTCTGAGTAGTGCTTGATCAACTTACACCATATATCACACATGTTTCCTAATATCAAACATGAATATATTGCTCAAATGATATTAGCCATCATCAGTTGTACAGTGGTCAGTAGTCAGAGACACAAGCACTATTCATACCACCAGGATTTGCATGATATATAAAAGGACACGTATGTAAAAAGTTTAGGGCTATACTGTGAGTAACTGACTGCTGTGATACCCGCCCCCCACACCCCCCATAACTTTAATGTACCAACTCCGAGATCATACTACAGTGCATGAATGGAAATCTTTCCATTCCTCACTATAGTGAGATGCCAGTTCCGCATTGTCAGCATTCCGGATGTCGATCATATGGTGTCGGCCATATGGTCGTCGGCATTCTGGACTGTCGGCAATGTCAGGTAAACACACACACACACACACACATATATATATATATATATATATATATATATATATATATATATATATATGCACACACACACACACACACACACACACACACACACACACACACACACACACACACACACACACACACACACACACACACACACACACACACACACATATATATAAGGACAAAATGATTGACTTCAACAATTGGCTAAGCTTCTGGTGTCATTCTAAATGGATCCAGTATCTGTCTGCCTGGGATGACATGGTCGACAGACCACGATGCTTTGCCAGAGATGGCCTGCACCTGTCACCCCTGGGATTCAGGATACTGGCTAAGGTTCTTGCCGCCCCTATAGTGCATTTTTTAGGCAAGGTTCAAATGACAAATTTACCGCTGTAACAGGAACAGGCAAGCAAAAACTGAGGGTGATTCTACTCAATGCTAGAAATCTAAATCTCAAAATGCACTCACTTGAGGCACTCCTTAAAATGGAGAACATCGATAGTTATGCAGTGACGGAGACCTGGTTCAAGGCTCCAGAGAGTACACCTGCACTACCAGGCTATAACTCATACCACACTTTTCAGCCATGTAACTTGGACCGGAACACCAAAGGAGGAGGTGTGTCCATATTCATTAAGGAAATAAACACACCCAGGCTAGTTGCTCAGCATAATGCAGCCAGGGTTATCCTAGTGCAACTAACTCTGGGCAAAACTGCAATCCAAATTGTAGCTTGCTACAGATCCCCCATCATGCCCCAGGATTCCCACTCCTCTTTTCTTGATGTACCGGAAAATATTAGGGTTCAACCAAACACCTTAATAATGGGCGATTTCAACTACTCCACCATTAACTGGGAAAACTACTCATGTACCAACTCCTTCATGCAACGCTTTCTGGAATTCATAAACTCCAATGCCCTGGATCAACATAGCCACACCCCCACCAGGGGCAACAATATCCTAGATCTACTCATTACCAACATGACTGACCAGAGTTCAACACCTAAAGTCAACGCCTCATTGGTCCGATCTGACCATAAGCTAATTACCCTAGATATCCACATCATGCCCCCACCCCCCCATTAAGGAAACCATGGTAAAAATTTTCTCCAAAGCCAACTTCATGCTTCTTAAGACAGAAATGGTGAACTTCATGACACCCATGCAGAAGGATAATACAGTTATGACTACTGAATCCTACACAATTGCACTTTATAAGCACTTACACAAGTGCATGGATCATGCTATCCCAAACAGAACCAAGACGCTATCCTCCAAAAAAAGGAAACCAATCTGGTGGTCCCCTACCATAAACAAACTGTACAACAGAAGGAAGAAACTGTTGCAAAAGAGAGTAAAATCCCATGAGTAGAGGAGCTTCCTGGTCAGTCTCAGTAAGAATCTGCAATCCCTGATAAAATCCTCCAAAGCTAGTTATGAAAACAAAATCACCACTGATTCTAAAGACAACCAAAAGCATTCTATAGCTATATCAAGAATCTCAATGGCAACACTCAGATCTGCTCTGAGTTACAGCACAATGGCACTAAATATACAGACCCAACTGATATTACCAACATCCTAGCAGATAGGTTCAGTGCTAACTTTACCCTCTCTCACCCCCTAAAGAGCCCCTCTCTATACCGGAAGAATGTAAAGTTGCTGTAATCACGGCTGCACAGGTAAAAAACACACTCTCCAAAGCCAAGAACACAGCATCCATGGGACCAGACAACATCCCAGGCTGTGTACTACATGAATTAAAGAACGAACTGGCACCCCACCTAAGTACCATGTTCAGTCATAGCCTCACCTCAGGCTTTGTGCCCGCTGAATGGCGCACAGCAATGGTTATCCCACTCCACAAGGGGGGATCCACCACGGACCCTGGGAACTACCGCCCCATTAGCCTGATGAGCCTGGTCTGCAAGGCCATGGAACGTATCATCATGGAACTTATAAACAAAGACATTAGTAATCTCCAAACTCTGGACCCCACCCAGTTTTGGTTTGTAAAAGGCAGGTCATGTCTCTTAAACCTGATAGATTTCTTTAAAGCAGTCACCAAGGCCGTAGACGAGGATAAGGTGGTTGACACAGCCTATCTAGATCTCGCCAAGGCTTTCGACACCATCCCCCACTCTGGAATTATAGATAAACTCACTAGACTGGATAAAAATCCCTATGTCACAAGATGGGTTGCCAACTGGCTGACTGACAGAACCCACACTGTGAAAGTAGCAGACTCCAAATCCGACTTCAGACCAGTGACAAGTGGAGTACCACAGGGTTCAGTCCTGGATCCTCTCCTGTTTGGTATCTACTTCTCTAAAGTACAGACTAACACAGAAGGTCTTTGGCTAATGAAGTTTGCAGATGACTGCAAACTAGGAGCCATAACTGAAACTCCTAACGATGTGGACATCCTACAAAAGGGCCTCACTGAGACAGATGCCTGGTGTCAAAGCTATGGCCTCAAGCTCAATGCCAAAAAGTGCATTGTCATCCCTTTTGGTAAAAACTCTGTACCCATGAACTACAACATAGGCGGTAGTATACTTAACACCGAAAGTGTGATAAGAGACCTTAGGACATAGGTGGACAGTAGTCTCGCCTTTGATAATCACATCGCCACAGTAGCCAGGAAATCCTTCTACGTGGCACACATCATCACAAAAGGTTTCTCATCCAGAAAAAAAGAGGTCATTGTTCCCCTCTACTCATCACTCATTAGACCCATTATAGAGTACAATGCGCCTTTTGGTATGTACCTCACAAGACATCTACAACAACTGGAAAGGCCGCAGAAATACCTCACAAAGAGGATTACTGGCCTCAAACAGATGCCCTATGCAGACTGTCTCAAAAAACTCCTGCTTTACTCTGTCACATATCGCCTACTCAAAGGTGATCTCTGCCTAACATACAAAGCTATGTCAAACCCAGAGCTGTTGGATATGCTCCACTTAAAAAAGTCCCAATCCCTCCGAGCTACACGCTCTAGGGGCCTAAACTTTGTCACCACAATAAACAGAACATGCCAGAGGGATAGATTCCTATCCCAGAGACTTCCCATACCTAGGAATAAACTACCTATCTATATCAAACAAAGCTCCACATTAGTACTCTTCAAGAAAAATCTTGATGATTGGATGGTAAATAGGAAATTTACCCCGGGGATCACTTCTGTGGCTCTGCTCGACGGTGGCACAGGAAAATAATTTTCTTGGGTGGCAAAAGCCAGGGTATCTTTCTGGCTGGGCTTGTATAGGCCCTAGGGTCGATAGCCTAGTACCTACCTATGAACCTATGAACCTATATAGATATATATAGATATAGATAGACAGATAGGTAGATAGATAGATAGATAGATAGATAGATAGATAGATAGATAGATAGATAGATAGATAGATAGACAGATAATGTACTTATATATACATGTAGATAGACAAATGTCACCAGCAGGTCCTATGGATGTTTCAGTTTAAGTTAAGATTTGTTGACTAGGCATTTAGGGTGTTATTGGTTTTGAGGATATACAGAAAGTGACATAGGACTGGATTCATTGGGGCTTTGTAAGCTGGAGAGAGATCACATCTCAATAGTCAGCTGGGAACAGAAAGGAGGGAAAGCGCTATTACCTTAATGAGAAAATGCTGTGGTCTGTCAAGCTGGTTCATATGCTTAAGTTGGTACATACCAAAGGGACCATTCTACTTTATTATGGGCTGATGAGGGAGCAGTAGAGAGAGAGAGAGAGAGAGAGAGAGAGAGACAAAGATGACAATGCTCTTAGATCTGGAAAAATACTCCTTTGTGATCCGTCTGGCAAGTTAAAAGTATTTATTAACACTGGATACATGGTAATCAAAGAATAGTTCACGTTCAATGAAAATGCACAAGTCCCTGATGGCTGAATCAGCTTTCAAAGGGTTGTCACCTATGTTGCAAGTGCACGGATGCCCAGTTTGGCCAAGGGACATGATTCTGCATTTCTTAGCACTAAGTTTTTAGGCTGTGGTCCAGGCATCACTTATTAGTGCATGTTAGTCCCTCTTAAAAAAATCAGTAAGGTAGCTGATTTATTAATGACGACTACAAGTTTACAGTCATCTGCAGACATGGTCAGTTACAGGTGCTTGATATCAGCCTTGACATCCAAGAAGTAAATACCAAATAGAAGTGGTACTATGATGGCTCCCTGGAGACACTACAGAGAAGTAAATACCAAACAGAAGTGGTAATAGGACTGCTTCCTAGGGACACTACAGAGAAGTAAATACCAAACAGAAGTGGTACTAGGACTGCTCCATAGGGACACTACAGAGAAGTAAATACCAAACAGAAGTGGTACTAGGACTGCTTCATGGGGACATTACAGAGAAGTAAATACCAAACAGAAGTGGTACTAGGACTGCTCTCTGGGGACACTACAGAGAAGTAAATACCAAACAGAAGTGGTACTAGGACTGGTCCCTGGGGACACTACAGAGATGTAAATACCAAACAGAGTGGTACTAGGACTGCTCCATGGGGGCACTACAGAGAAGTAAATACCAAACAGAAGTGGTACTAGGACTGCTCCCTGGGGACACTACAGATAAGTAAATACCAAACAGAAGGGGTACTAGGACTGCTCTATGGGGACACTACAGAGAAATAAATACCAAACAGAAGTGGTCCTAGGAGTGCTCCATGGGGACACTACAGAGAAGTAAATGCCAAACAGAAGTGGTACTCGGACTGCTCCATGGGGACACTACAGAGAAGTAAATACCAAACAGAAGTGGTCCTAGAACTGACCCTGGGGGACACTGCTTGTAACTACAATTTTTGAAGAGACAGTGTCTTCCCCACAAATAGATCAGGTTCTATCAGTTTACTTTCTAGGAGGTAACATAAGGGTTCACATTTAGTTGGATTTGCTTGTTGATAATATCAGAGTGTGGGATGGTATTAAAGGTCTTGGCCAAGTCCCAATAGGCAGTATGAACTAATTTGCCTCTATCCAATTTATCAATGATGTATTCAAAGTAGCCTACCATGTTAAGGAGGCAGAATCTGCCTTTAACAAATACAAACTGCCTTGGGTCCAAGGCTTGTAGATTGCCTATATCCTTGTTAATAAGTTTGATAATGATGCACTCCACTGCTTTGCAGGTAAGGCTGTGGTGAGGCTTATATTGTATATAATTTCTTGGATCACTGGTAGAGCCCCCTTGTGGAGTAGAATGACTACTGCAGGTCTCCATTCCTCAGGCAAAGATCCAGTGGAGTGGACACGCTGAGACTGAATAGGCTTTCTAGAAAGTCTATCAGACAGTGTCTAGTGCTGATAAGAATGCAGCCTGGCACATTATCAGGACCCATTGAGCAAGCTTTTTTTAACTAATTTGCTTCATGGTGGTGCTGCGGTAGCGTTGTTGTCTCACAGTTAGATGTTGCCCATTCGATTCTCAGTTAGAGCGTCTTCTGGGTGGCGACATGTGTGAATGGGCATTCCTTCGTTGAAGGTTGTGCATTAGGCCCGGCAAGCCAGCATGTAAAAATCTACTGCCAATCATTAGCAGACCGGAGTTCCACTGTGGCGACCCCTAACTGGGAAAAGCCGAAAGACACGACAACAATTGTCAGTTTTTCCTCATGCATGGTGTTTTTAATCTTTCGGCAGTTGGGCTTTATATAATATACTGTCTTTTGGTTGTATTCTTTGTTTTTATACAGCGGGCACAAATAATAAAATAAGTTACAACTGAAGGGAACATGCAATTTTGTAATAAACTAAACATTTCATACCTTCCCTGCATATACTAACCACCACACCCCTAGACAACAAACCGCCTCTCACTTACAACTTACTGCCTTATAACCTCTCTTCTGATTTTTTTATTCTTCAGTATTAATTTGTCACTGCTAGTCTACTTAACTGAAGTTCCCATTTCTGTTTTTGAAGTTTATTATTACTTATTTTAACATTTCCCTTTCATTGTTTTTGATTTCTTCCATCAACAATGTCACCTCTTGCATGTCAGGCTCTTGGACTGTTTTCCAGTCTCTAGTTATCACCTTCCTCACTGTTATGAACAATAATGTTATTAGATCCTAAACCTTCACATTGTGAGTCTCTGTACCAACCCAGTTTAGGTAATAGTTCATTGGTTCAATTGATACCTTCTCCCTACTAACCTCACAATCATACCTGTTAATCGGTACCTTTGTGTGCCTTCAGCTTCTCACGACTCCAAAGTGTATGTTCCCTGTCCCCTTTAACTTGCATACCATACCTCCAGCAATAGTTCATATAAAATTTATTTGGCATATAAAAGTGTCTGTAGCTATGTTTTCAAGCAAACATTCAGATTTTTTTCTGGCTTTTGTAGCAGTTCTTGGGCTAAATAAATGTATTTCCATGATGGAGCTGATAATTATTTCTCCATTTTTTTCTTGCTAGTACTTTCTCTGCCATCCCTCCTTTCCTCCCTTGTCCACAATTATGTTCCTATAACTCCTGCTGATTCTTTGTTTCTAGCTTCTGCAGTCATTTCTTCTAGAAATCTTTTCTACTTACTAAGATCTTTTTATCATATTCTGATAAATTTCCATGAATTCTGAAGCCTGATTAGTTAAAATATCCCACAGAAATTATGCCAGTCTAGTCTGCTCCCAGCAGTAACATTTCCTGTTCTTTGGTCAGCATTTTAGGTCACTGCTACATCTCCCCTATTTGACTGCATACCAAATCCTATTGGTCATATCTCAAAGTTCCAGTTCTTGTATGCTGGACTCTTGAAAATTTTTGCTGGACCTAAATATATCTCTTGCAATTAGTTTCTTCTTCCCACATGCCACATTGCTTGCACACACGTTTAGCCTACTTACTAATTCATCATCTCCACCTTGGCTCAACAGCATTTGTTTCCATTTTGCTTTATAGTCTGACATGTATAGATAATATATTAACTGCAGCCAGGTTGCCCTATAATATTCCTGCAAGAGTGGGACCACTAGACCCCCTCTCCCCGCTTAACTGACAGTACCTTTTCCTGCATCTTTACTATTGCCTGCTTTCTTTCCCCTACATATTTCATTATTTCATTTCTAAACCTGTTCCAAAATTTTCCAGGACCATCAGTAAAAGTTTGTGATATGAATAGGATTTGTGGAAGAGCAAAGGTATTTATAGCCTGGATTCTCTCTCTTCCATGTCACGTATAGGTAATCTTTATTTTTGAATCATATTTATTAAGTTTATCTCTACCAGTGTCCAAGACACTATTGTTGAAGTCTTGGCATACTTTGTAATCCCTATCTGTAAGTATTTGAGTTGAATATGACCTCATACCTGGAGGGGGGGGGGTTGTACTAATTTCAATAATGGCACATAAATCTTACAAAGTGGTTTTGTTTTATTAATTTTGTATCCCAAAATATTAGTAAACTGCTCAAGCATAGTAAACAAATATACTAAACTATCATCTGGATTTGCAAGCTACACTATTACATCATCAGCTAGCAGTGTTATTTTTTTCCTCCATTCCTTTCCAACCCCACTCATTTATTGCTCACTGTCTAATTTTTTTGCACTAGGGTCTCTGTGTATATAGCAAATAAGTGTGGTGACAAAGAGCCCCTGTGTCTTGTGCCTTTGCTTATCATGACCTCCCTGGATATCATAGCATTTGTTTTAATCATAATGATGGATCCAATAATAAACTCTTCAGGGAATCCCATTCTTCTCAATACTTCACAAAGAATATTCTAGCGCACTTGGTCAAATGCTGTTTTTCTGCACCTACTGCCAGGAGGACTAAACAACTGTTCCTGTTTTCTGTTTCTTCATGTATCATATTTGTTTTAAGCACATTGTCAGATGTTTACCTACCTTTCATGAGATCAACTTTTATTATCTCTCAGAGTAACTTACTAAGTCTAGTAGCCAGAATTAAGATAAATATTTTATAGTCATTATTTAGTATTGAAATTGATCTATATGAGCCTGGATTACATGGATCCTTCCCATCCTTCAGAATTACTGTAATAACTGCATGTTTCCACAATGTTGGAATTTCTTATTCAGCAGAATTATGTTGAATGACTTATTCCATATGGAAATCAAGATGGGCTTAAGTTGTTTCTAAACCTTCACTAGGAAGCCATCTCATCCTGTTTGTTTTTCCTTGAACCTGCAGCTTTATACATATGTCTACCTCCTATGGAGTAATTGGGCACAACTAATCACTCACACTATTAAATGCCAAATGAGGTGAATCCAGATCACTCAGAAATGCATCACCATCTTCATTTCAGTCTTTGTTATCTACATATTCTCTGTAATGTTTCTCATAGTATGCCTTAACAATTTTGAATATTATAGTAGGTTGTCCGGTTCTCTTACCTCGTTTCATCTTCTTAACTTTCAAATTATTTCTATTTTTTTGTTCTCGTAGTTTACCAGCAAAGCATTACTGTTGTTTTTGGATATTAGCACTATTTGCATTTATTTGAGAAATTCTTCCTGGTACTTTTTCCAGCTTTCTTCCCATTTTTTTTTAATTCCTTAATTTCTTCTGCCATAATATTGCCCTCTTTCTTGTAGATCCTTTATTTTCCATAACCTCCTTTTTTTCTACTTGTCTTCTTTCCCATTCTTTCTTTCTTTTCAATTTCTTTATCTTTTTGACTCATTGTCCCTTTCTTGAGGTCCAATCAATTAATCTCATTTCCTTTATTATACTCCCCATTCGTAAAAATGAAAGGTGTCTATGTCAGAGAGGAAGTCATCTCTGTAAATCTCTCCAAAGGATTATTTCACTTCTGTTCTTTCTCTAGCCAGCTTGATTGAAATCTACAGTGCCTTATTTCTTGGGCCTACATTAGGAATGGTTATCGCTTTTCTAATCTGTTCTTGATTCTATAAAAATATTGGCTATGTCACCATTTTTCTTAATAGATGTTTATGTTCTTTGGAGACATAAAATCTGTCTAGTTGGGAAATGGTCCCAATTTGCTCAGATTTGTAAGCATCCCTTTTATTCACCTCTCAGCTATCTCCAACATCTTCAAAAGCATGTAGTTTCATAATATTCCTTAATGTTTGCCATTCTAGAGTGACCACCCTTCAGATGGGACCTTTGGTGACATCTTCTTTTGGGACCACTAAATTCCAACTCCCCTCCCTTAAAATATCTAGCCCTTATACAGTAGATCCTGAATTTATTTTCTGTTTGATTTAGGTGGGAGACAAAAGTTTCCTAGTGTTATTCTTGACCCCCTAGTAATCTCTTACCAAATCACATTTGCCTTTAGTACCTACCTTCTCCTCTTCTGTTTCTAACAATGCCCCCATTTTCTGTTGATAAGCCCCCCCTATTTCTTCCTTCTTTTGCATTTGAGTAGCAGCCTGTCTTATACACTTTTCACAATTTTTGCATGTTCTCCTTTATTTAAACGTGTTTGTTGCAATATAATTATATTGTTTTCCCTCCTCTAATATGCTCAAGCACTTTTCCTACTTTTTCTCTGTCAGAGAGGCCATCTACATTTCATGTCATTGCTCTTAATGTAAATTAAGTATATACTTAACATGTATTTCCTTTTACTTCATCCCCTTGGTACATGAAAGGTGAGCAATGTAGTTTAAAATAAATGAAGGCATGCCAGCAGAGTGCTTCCCAGACAAATAACATCAATTTTGTATATATAATCTGACTAACTATAAACTTTGAGTTATATCTAGAGCTGTAATCTTCCATCCTACATGATAATGAGCTTTTCCTCTCAAATGGCACCATGATATAACCAAACCCATCTCGTACTTCCCCCTACTGCCCCTTCAATAATTATCTTGTCTTCTTACTATGTATCTCCTTATATTTTATTAACCACTTCATACAATGTTTATCCAAAGTGGTTAATATTTCCAGAATATTGTATAGAAACAATTGCCATAACACACACAAAAAAAAACAAAGAGTCAAAGTGCCCATGGAATATTTTCTTTTTTAACAGTTCCAATGAAAAGCTTAAATCACATCAGGACTGTAATTCATGCTTTAGCACTCTGTCTGGCCCCTGTCACTTGCTTTACATTTATACTCCAAAAAAATGAAAACCAACCATGCTCCAAATGTTACAAACTCACTAGACTTTTATTAAAAAATAACAGATTAAGCGCTTTCATCCTCCAACATTAGGACTTCATCAGAATCTATCCCAAAGTATACCACAACCCTTTTTATATGATACCATTACTTGTAATTAATTAGTTAAATCATTTAAAGACACAGACACATCTAAAAATCTATTACAATCTCATCCATACAGCAGAAACTAAATAAAACATTTAATTCTATCTTGTCAAAAACTTAAAAACACTTTAAAAACATTTATATGATCTATTACAAAGACAATTCTACAATTATATTTTCTGCCTCCTAGTGGCAAAAAATTAGGATTTTACTGTTATTGTTCCCCTATTTTTCCACACTACATATTGCTGTACTATAGTCCGGACTATATGTCTTCTTATTTAGTGGACCCTCAATAAAAAAAGAAAGGTATAAAAAAAATTCAAGCCTACTGCATGCCCTTTCTTGAACATTTGCACTCTTTACTGCTATTTTGATTTTAAATGAGGATGTACACACTGTAATCCACTACCAATCCTACAACCTTTGTATTTTTCTGTGGGGTTCCTCCTCCCTGATATGGCCACTTTTCATTTTTACTAAGACTACCCTTAGTTTGAAGACCTCACACTACGAATGAGACCATTTGGGTGACTATCTCCATCATCAGACTCTAATCAGATAGTTCACTTCAAGGGGCTGAAACAATAAGAGTATTAATGGCAACCAGTTTGATTTTAGACTCAACTAATGGGCTAAATGTTCCACTTTGTGCTAACAGTTCAACAAACAACTTATATGTGCTTGTACCTGTCCTGAAGACTCACCACAGGTGAACACTAGGCTAACTACACTACAGGGGTATTTGAAGCCTAAATCAGTAACTTAAGGTCAGAACCAAACCCTGTACCTTGTGCCTAAGACATGAAGACCTTAACCGTTACACCAAACCAGCCCTCCAAATGCTTGCATTGGATGTTTAAATTATAAAAGAACACTTACCAGACTTGCCTGCAGGAGGCAAAAGATCACTTCTTTACTGTAGCTCAGTCCATCATATATCTTGATAATATATTCTTTTTACATAGCTAAAGCTGCTTACCTTGTCATTCAATGGGCCATATTTGAAAAGTAAAAAGTGATAAAGGCAAATACAAAGAAATAAAGGAAGCACCCTCAGTAGTTTGCCTCATAATGTCAAACTTTTTTTTTAATAGTCGCTTTTTTGAATAGTTATTGAAAGTCCACAGTCACTTTTCCTTTTCACTAAAAATTAGAGATGTCTGGTGATCAGAGTTCGGGCTCATCTTCCTCACACACTGACAGATGATCCATTTCCTCTTCTCCTGGCATCAGTTTTCTCTCTCTCTCTCTCTCTCTCTCTCTCTCTCTCTCTCTCATTCCTTTGTAGTTTCTTTTTATTTCTTTTTGCTTCTCCTACATTTTTTCGTGAAGAACAGAAATGTTATTGTTGATCATCTTCTTTCTCTTTTCCAGGATGTTCTGATTCTGCCCCATTTTTACTGGTTACCTCGCCCTGCTGATCAGATAGAACATGAAAATGACCATATTTCTCCAGTTCCTGCCCAGTGGTTCTTAGTCCTGGAAATCTTTGAGGCCTGAAGGGAAAAAAAATTCCTAAATGATAAAGGAAAAAACAACTTAAAGCACAAATTCAATTGCCTGAAAGTCTTAAAAATATGGATATACTTATTCCTCTTTTGTCTGATACCAACAGGATAGTTTTGATCTACAAAAACTCTCCTCCCTTCCACCTAGATTATTTTCCCTTTTTTCCATGGTTCTCCAAGCAACCCCCTTTACCTAGATATGCTTGCAACTTGATTATAAGTATTAGAAATGTGTTAAGTGAGGAGCCATGCATATATACTCTGTGCTCTCCCCTAGTACCTCTCTCATTGCGCTGATATGTTCCCGCATGCGGTTATGGCAGTCGCATCCCTCTACTCCTTCTGAATATTTATGAACCTGAGATTATCACTTCTTTCATGATGTTCCAGCTCAATCATGTTTTTTTCCTTTGAGGCTTTCCTGAATCACTTCCATTTCTGCCACCCTACACATGTGTTTGCCTTCCCTAGTTTTCAGTCTGTCAGTCTCATCAGACTGTTTTGACAGATATTTTCAACCTCCTCTAATCTTTTGTTAGTATTTCTTATGTTCTGGTAAACTACTACTCATTTCCAAGATTTCCTGAAATACTATGTATAATGCATCTCTTATTTCTGACTTTTGAGCATTATAAAGTATGTCAGTGCAGTTCAAGTCTCCCCATGTGCTATCTGCTCAGCAACCACCTGTCAAACTTTCAGCCAGTGCTCTTTTGCTATTCAGTCTGTTTTTCTCTTTCCTTCTCCTTCTTCTCATTAACTGAGATGGGGATTCATTTTATTCATATTTTCAGCCTCTTTTCTTTCCATTTTTTGAGGGAAATTAACTGTTTTAATTTTACTTTGAGACGTAGAGTAAGGGAGAGCTTCCTAACTGCTTGGTGTCATGGAGTCTGTGTTTTTGGCTTTGAAGAGAGCAGTGGGTGTGCTAATAATTTGAGAAAGGTGAGGATAGGGGAGCAAAGTTAGAGCTGAATTAGTCCACTAACATAAAGGATGAGTTGGTGTTGTTGTTATGTATTATCTCTGAGTACTGCATGTAGCTCAAGCAGGCTTTGTGATTGTCCTTAACAGAGGTAGAAATTCTCAGTTCATACTTACCTTTACAGAATTTGATTTTGTTTCTGAGCTTCTTCACAGTATTTTTTAGTTCCTCTCTAGATCTTCTTCTTTCAGCTTTTCCCGGTTAGGGGTCACCACAGCAGATCATCTGTCTGCTCGTGATGGGCAGTGGAAATTTACAGTGTTCAGTTGCCAACCCAGTGCCCAACCTTCCACAGAAGATACACGCACACATGCACTCACACCTAGGGCCAGTTTAGAGTGTCCAATCCACCTACAGCATGTCTTTGGGATGTGGGAGGAAACCGGAGCACCCGGAGAAAATCCATGTGACCACAGGGAGGACATGCAGACTCCGCACAGAAGGCACACCAGCCAAGGATCGAACCAGAGAACCTCTTGCTGTGAGTCGACAACACTAACCGCTGCACCACCGTAACTTTGTTTTTACAGGTTATGAGTTTCTTCCTCTTATTGCATTGTTGTTTTATACTAGTGGTCCACCACTAGGGTTTATTCTTGAATTTGACATGGTATTTATGTCTTATGGAGACAGATGCCTCAATATATGCTTTGAAGAGAGAATAGAAATTATCCACACATTTGGTTTGGTGGGAGATGAGGTCCTCAAGGTAAGGAGGATGCTTGGATTTCATCAGCTCACCTGTTAACAAGATTACATTTGCCTTGGAGTTGTCTTTAAGGACAGAAGGGTTTTGTGGAAAATTATGCTTTATCTGCATAGTTAATGTTACCAAATGGTTGTCAGGTAAGACCATTAACTTAGTGAGTATAGCTGTTGAGCATAGGGTTTCCCTGTGTTATACATTTGTCACCTGTATTATTTGTAAGACTGTGCAAACCACATGGGAAGTGATACTGTAACAGGAAGTAATACCAATCGCCTCACTGGGAGAGTGGTGGTATAACAGGAAGTACCACCAATCCCCCACAGGGGAGTGGTACCATAACAGGAAGTACTACTAACCCCCCACAAGGGAGCTCGCACTATACCAGGAAGTACTATCAATCCCCACAGGGAGAGTGGTGGTATAACAGGAAGTACCAAAAATCTCTCGACAGGGGAGTGGTACCATAACCCCTACAGGAGAGTGGCACTATGACAGGAAGTACTAATAATCTCCACAAGGGAAGTGGTAATATAACAGGAATTACTACCAATCCCTTAAATACAAGAAAGTGTGTAATACATAGAGGTGGACCAGAAAATGTTGGCAAAGCATCCTGGTAGTGCCTGGGAGGCAGTGAGCTTTGCTAGAAGAGTGAAGGGAAACTGAATGAGAAATTAGTGCCTCAGTTTTTTTAATTCCTTCAGATGCAATAAGGCAGCCTGCACTTTGGTCTTGAACATTTCCATTGCCAGAGACCACAGTCTGCATTAACCAACTTTATACATATTAAGGTAATGAATACATCACTGAATATGACAATTTACACATCCAAAATAATTGCAGATAGAAGAAGAGGTACAATTGCAAGATTCCCTGCCTTAGCAGTAATTCAGAGATTAATTCTAAGATGTTACATTAAAATCTACTGATACCTGCCTATTTCCAGTTATTTTAACCCAAAGGCACAGTTTTTTAAAAATATTTTATTTAATTTGCACTTTTTCCATCAACCTAAGTGTAAACATGCAGCTCAACATCTGTCAAAATGGCAGACTGAAAAAGTCTGCTGAAGGTTTGGACCATTTTAAAAAGCTATTAAGCAAACTAGGCATGGTTGTAATTGATTCTATAAATTACATCAAAGCGCATATGTGTAGTTGCTTCTAATGTCATTTTTAAGGTACTGCTACAGTGGAAATGCTGCAATCCCCTGTGAGATTTCTACACCTCACAGAATGGAGAATAGTCAAAGGTACATTAAACTTGGACTTATCATATATTCACTTATTTAACATTGGAGTTCTGCACTTCCAAGGAATGCAGCTATGATCCTACCACTTCTAAGACACACCCCAGCATAACAACATCTTTACTAACATGAACAGAGCAACAACATACATTTTAAAGATGTTCTGTACATAACAGAGGAATAAGTAAACTCAGAAATGCAGATAGTTCCCTGCATTGGTAGAAAAGAGTGACGAAACCCTGATTACTGCCTAGGTAGCTCAAGTTTGACTTGTGACCTGAGTGCTTGGCAGTGCAGGCAGAGAGGATGGGTAAGTCCATCCTGCAAGTAGAAGGGACAGTGATTCCTGCCCACTGCTGTTGCTGCCATTATGACAAAGCCTTGGCTAGAGATAGTATGCTGGTCTTGATATGGAGATTTGATTCCAGAAGATGTGGATTCAGCCTCCCAATAAAGTGATGGTAGCCGCTCTCAGCAAATGTGGGGTAGCACACAGGCACAGACAAGAGGGGCAATGGTAACCACTGCAATGACACAAACACACATATCTCCAACACTCATGGGGTTAGGACAAATAAGAAATAAATGTTCCTGTTGCCAGTGAGAGCTCAAAGCACCTATAATCACTACCTGGATAAAAGTTTCCCCAAGACATTGTGGCGACTCAGTAAGGAGAGACGTTAGAGTCAGCAGACATGTGGACATTGAAAAAAACAGATAGCTAGAAAGATTACACTGAACTAAATCAGTCTATAGACAATTTGGAGGACAGAATAAAGAATTAAAGTAGAGCAGACCACTCACATTCATTTAGATCAAAGCAGATATAGCAGATTAGTGTCCAAGTTCAGAATACACAGGTGCAGAGGTCTACAGAGGAGTGGAGTGAATTTTATGTTCTAGCATAGTTTTACACTTTGATGGACTAAGACAGTCATTTTTGTGACTTATTTTAAATATACACAATGTCTGATTTCTCTGACATGAAAACAGAGAATATTTGGGTTATCAAAGCTCAATGTTATCATGGAAATTTATGATTCTCCATATTCCTCCAAGAGAGCTTTCTAGATCACAAACTATAATATGTATGAATATTTTTTTGCTGATGAAGTTGTATATAGCTACAAATTGGTTAGAACCAGATAAGACATCATGGGATAATTTTAAGCTTGTGGCTATAAAGCATATATTAGCGCATAAATTACTTCTGAAGCAAAGTAACAAAAATATTAATAACCCGAAAATATGGGAAAAGGTTTTTAATATTATATTAGCATAATACTGTTATTAGGAATATATTAAAGTTTGGATGTATATGTGGAGGAAATAATGTTTTGGAACCATGTATGATATGTATGGACGCAAAATGCTTCTACAAATGTTTTGGCTTTGGTTCTTCTTCCCTGGTGTTTTCTTTTTTGGAATAATGACGATTTTTATATGGAAGCATTTCATGTAGATATTGTATATAGTTTTGATAGAAATAGTAGTGTATTATGTGTGTGATTTTATTGTATTTGGAAAATATATATCAATAAAAATTTATTATGGAAAAAAAAGAAAACGGAGAATATTATACTGGAAAGGAGGAATGTCTTTGTAAAACATGTCAATTAATTTAATTATTTTTCATCCAGCTATCTAAGCCATTAATATAGAAAACCTTCCAAAAATGCAATAAAAATTACAGAACAAATTATTCGTGACCAACTATAACCAATAACTCTTCTGACTTCATTGTAAATGAGTCATTATCAAAACTTATTCTATAAAATTCTTACCATTAAGAAAATGAAAGTTTATAGTGAACAAATCAGTAGCTATTAACATTTATGAATATATGAGATGGAAAGAGACATATAGAACAGGAATGTATCATTTCATGGGCGGAAGTGTACAGTGATTTCACTGGAGATTAATTTTTTAATACAGGCTAATTAAAAGGAAAGAAAACAAGAGGAGACAGGCAGAGCAGGCAAACACATCATTTGTTACCTGGTAGAGGTGATTGCCAAGAATTTCCAGAACTCTTTTGCCCTTTTTTTGAACTGGTCTGGTCTAGTAAAATTAAAAGACCGCACCAGTAGATCTGACACTTGGTATATAAAATTAATGTCCTTCGCCACTAGTGTTATGTTCATTTGTTGAACAGAAAGATTAAAGGGTATTTCCGGTGTTCAGCTCTCAGTATGCGAGTGAAAGCTACCAGATGAGTTCATTGCTCAGGGATTCTTTTCTGTAGCCTTCTGAATATGTAAAGTAAAAAGGCTTCCAGCCATCTGCAAAGTCAGGTATAAGGTTTAGATTGTTTGTAAGGTAAGGCTGGAAAGCTGACTCTAAAGCTGTTGTGCATATTAAAAAAATGATGTCTGCCAGAATCGATGAGCATCTTAATCTTTGTATAAAGGGCTTGTAAGCTTCTTTGACACTGTGTGCCAAAGGCCAGTATCTTCAAAAGAATATAAAACATGTCAATCAACTGTCCCAGAACTGCTATGTTTATTTTAAAGTATTTAATATTTGTTTGAGGTATCAAGCACCTGCCTTGCTGTCTCCCAGTATGTATTCTCTCTCTCTCTCTCTCTCTTTTTAAAAGCGTGACCTGAATCCTGTAATACTGAGATACCTGAGATTTTCAAAAAGGTGGTGGCTATGTACAGAGTTCCTGAAAGCACAAGAACAGCAGTTTAGTAAATTTACAAATGAATTAGCTATAGAATAATACAGCTGATGGCATTTCTAAAAGTCTTTTTGTTTTTTTTTCCGGATTTGAAACTTTGCTTAAGGCAATTAATAATAATAATAATAATAATAATAATAGAATACCACAACTGATGGTATTTCTAAAAGTATTTTTGTCTTTTTTAGGATTTGAAACTTCTGCTTAAGACAAAAGAAAAATAAGGAAAGAAATAAAATAAGCAAAAATTCCTCCGAAATTAGACACTACAGTAGGCCAGCCAGTGAGGCAATCCCATCCGCACTTTCAAATTAAAAAATAGATTGGGATGGTATGTATACCTGTGTACTTCCTTAGGTTTCACAGATCTCCATGGAGGGTATTTAAAGTGCACCACTATGAGTGATTTGTTTGGGAAGATGGGAGATATACTGTAATAATGTTAAAACATACTCTTCATAACGTTAGCCGTGAATATGGACTATGGGGTAGAAATCATGCCTCCCATATTCCTCTTTCATTGCAGAAGAAGCCATTTTCTGTTACTTATCTGCATGCATGCGAGCGCACACACTAGCTTAAAATTTAGCAGTCTATATTAGGTCAAAACATTCTTAGCTAAATTATAACATCTCATCAAAAAATGATCAGGCAATGATTTAAACGTATCACATGACTGATGCATGGAGGCTAGAAGTTTGCTCATATGTGAAGCAGCTCTAACTGAACTGTGAAACTTCTCACTTTCAGCCTACTGAGTAAACTGATCTTCTAGTTACTATTTTTAATCTTTTTAACTCAAGTGTTTTATAGCAGTGTGGGCAGGTGACTAGTCACATCCATGAAGGTGACAAAGAACATAGTACTAAAGGGATATACCTTCTTGAGCAAACAGAAGCAGCTGATAATATGAGGAATCTCTCGACATCATTTCCCCCATGAAGCTTATAATTGTTTAATAAGAACCTTAAAGAGAAATATTCAATCAGAACCTGATGCATTTGGGATGAAACTTGCATCATTCAAATGAGAAGAGAATATAGGCACCCTTCACAACTTAGGCTGGAGAATTCACAGGAAACATTTCAGATTTACTGAGGTCTGTGTGTAGCCCAGTAACTTTAATGAAGCCTTACAAATCTGCAGTGAGCAGTGGAATATTGGAAGCATTTTCTGTCAAGAGTGAGAAGTCACTGCCAAGTATCACTTTAACCCCATCAACCAAAAATGGCCACCCTGAAATCTCTTAGTGGCATAAAAAGTATTCGGTCCCACAGTCAAAAGAAAGAGCATGGACGATATTGGTCATTCCTCTCTACCGCATTTTATCAACGGTAAAACGTTGTTGGAATTTGTGAGAACCACAGCATAGGGGCAGGTGTATATCACACAAATTGCCACCCACATTTTAGCATAAAGTTTTGCTTCCACATTAATCAAAGAAATGGAATGGTAATTCTATACATGACTGAGATCTTGTCCTCTGCAGGTGCACTGCCGTAGGGAACATTTTCAAAGAATGGGGGGGGGGGACTAATGGTTTCTGTGTCCCTGGAATAGATTCATGAACACTGTTGACAAAGATGCTGAATGAGGTCACAGAACTTGGACCTAATGTCCACAGATTTTTTTTGTGTGTGTGAATACTGTTAAGACCAGTACTGATAACTGGTTTAGATGTGAGAATTTGAGTGTTGCTAACCTTGGTGGGTCTGATTCCTTTATTTTGGGGCCTGATTCCTTTATTTGGGGTACCTTTATCCCTACAAGGAAGGAGTGGCTGTTAATTCAAAATAATTTGCTGCATGTCAGGATGAATATTTAGCGGAGGAAAAAAAATTTGAAATTTATTTCACTGGCAGCGCTACCTACATGAAATAGCCATGTGGTATCTCCCTCTTCTAGATGTTGATTCATTCTATAGGCAAGCACTTTTCTTGGCCTTTTATAAAAGAGACCAAGATTGCTGATAGGATTGCTCTTTCTACTTCTCAGCAGTCATCTACTTGATTTTCCACAGAGGTCTCACCAAAGCAAAAGCTTATCTTTTGCTACCAGGACTATGGAAATATCTTGGAAAACCCTGACTAATGCAAATTGTTAAACTTCTTAAAAAGTATCTAGAATTTTCACGTTTTCAACAAAGTTCCAAATCTTCAAGATTATAGACCTATGTGTGTTAAATGAGACTTTTGTAAGTTTAAAATGACATAATGCAACATGACACAGATACTGTAACTAAACAGCTGCAATGAGGAGTCATGTTTTAAAACAAAACTTTAATAACTTAACCCTTTCACCTTGTCACAGCAAGGCTTCATTAGAGTAATAACTGAATCTAAAAACGTCCTTCAAATGCCCCACATGTAAACCACATCATGTCAGCAGCCAGTGAAAAACTAACCTTAATAAATCAATTAACTCCATAAGTGGTGTTTAAGAATATACTAAATAATCAAATACATATCTAAATGCATAATTCAAAAACCTATAAACCACTGAAAATAGCACATTACATAAATATGTAATGAAACCTAAAACATCAGTCACTAAGTTGTATTCTGATTAAATATAAAATAACCATTTCAATCATTCCTGAATGAAGTTTCAAGAAACCATGACTTGAAACATGCTCATTTAGAACTGGTATTGGCATACCATTCAATCTAAGTTGCCATAAGGTTACGTTACATTGCAGTAAGCTCTCAGGGTCACCCTCCCCTTTCATTGTAAATAATCCTATTCACCAGGAAAAATAAAAATCCTTTAAAGCTCATGCAATCCTCTGAGTGCATGTAAAGTACATTAATTGACCTCTTACTATTTATATCCCTCACATATTCACCAATATGGTCCTTAAGATGTCTAATCATTTTTCCTATATAAAGTGCTTGACATGTCATACAGGATGCTAAATATATCAACATTTTGTTGTTACAATTAATAAAACCTGGACAAGTGATCGCCCTCTCATAATGAGCAACCATTGCATAAGGTCCATCATTAATATACTTACACAAATTTACAAGTCTCACATTTAATCATCTAGGATCTATGGGTCACTGTCTGCACCTCCTTGTTGCTTTCCAGCCAACCTTTAACATTTTGACCCCTATCATAAACAACCTGTGGAGACCCTCACAACTGATCTCTAACATCAGGGTTAAAAATCGTGTTCAATGCACTTCTAAAAAGTTTTACAAGGGTCCAGGCATCATGGTTGTAAGGAATCACACCCATTTTGTCTTTTTTGATGCGTGGACAACCGCACCATCTATCCTTTCACAATCCCTTTTTTTTCTAGAACATAGGATGACAACAATCAAAATGCAAAAATGAATTCAATTAAGTTTTTTTTCTATAGATTGTAGAACCAAAACAATGGTTGACCAAATCCTCATAAAGACAAATGTCCAAGTAATCAGTCCAATACCAATGCATCTTATAAGTGAACTTTAAAAAAGTGGTGGTGTTTAAATAATTTATAAACTCTGGTACCGTAATCTAGCCACCTTTTCATAAAATAAGGATATCATCTAGAAAACTATAATAAGGTGCCATGTATTAAACATAAGGGGAAACTAAAATGGATCTATTCTCCCATTTGGTCAATACCAGGTTGGCATATATAGGTGCATGTCTAGCTCCCATCAGCACACCCGAGATCTGTCAAAACAACTCCCCTTCAAAAATCAAAAAAAGAAATTGTTTGGCATAACTAATTCCATCTGATCTAAAGCCACTTTATTTTATTATTCACTAAATTCTTGTCATGAATCAAACACTCCAGAAAATATCAATACCTACATCATGAGGTATGAATGAAAATTAATTTTCAATGTCGATAGCAATGAACACCACATTCTCATTGCATTCTATGTTTCTCGTCATTTCCAAAAGGAGCCATGAGTCATGTATTATTTGATTTTTACTATTTAAAATATGTTTACAGTGGAAATCTATGAATGATGCTATGGGTTACCATCTTTGCCTGCTATGCCTCCACTATGGGTCTCATAGGTGGGTCAAAAACATTCTTCTGAATTTTGGAATTCCAAATGTAGTCATAATAACTAGCTTTCCTACATATAGATTATAAAACTTGGTTTGAAAGATAAAGTCTTGACTCAGCACATCAAAAAATAGTCAATTTTTGCATACACTATGTTCATTTAATTTTTGACACCCTTTAGTATGTAGTGTCATCATTAAGAATGTCAAATATTTTCAGAACATCATCCATTTGATTCATAATAACCACCACACCCTCATTCTTATCAGGTTTCATAATCCTAGTATTGTTATTTTTGTGATATCATACAAAATTGCTCTTTCTTCCCTTCTTAAGTTGTCAACAGTGGAATTCTTGCTAATGCAAATTCTATAATCAAGTTAACATACTTGCTCAAACATTGAAACCATTGGGTTCAAAGGGGAAATATATGTGCTTTTCCTTTTTCAAAAAATTCTGTGGTGTTCTGTTCTCACCAAAAAACATTATAAGATTCAAATGTCTAGAATACAACTTTAAATTAACAAGCAAATGTAAACTCCTTTTTTAATGAAGTAGAGTGCTCAGGAAGTAATGAAATGTCACTAAAATTAAAAATATTAAATTTGTAAAGTCCGATTTCTATTTCCATTGGACATACCGATCGAATCAATTGTTCCTTCTGTTGTTCTTCCAATTTCTCTTCTAGTTTCTGCCCTTCCTCAATGATCTCCCCATATTTTGTATTGGATTTTGAAAGCCCTGGTTCTGCCCCTGCATCCACGTAACCTCTCAGCAACTTAGATTGAATGCTATGTCAAAACCAGGTCTAAATGAGCAAGTGTTGATTCATGCTTTCTTGAAACTTTGTTCATGAATTATGTAAATGGTTATTTTATATTAAATTAGAATATAACTTAGTGATTGAAGTTTTATGTTTCATTACATGTTTTATTTAAGGTGTTATCACAGTGGTTTATATGTTTTTGAGTGATGTCTTAAGATATGTATTTGACTATTTAGTATAGTTTTAAACACCACTTATGGAGTTAATTGATTTATTAAGGTTAGTTTTTCATTGGCTGCTGAAATGATGTTGTTTACAAGTGTGGTATTTAAAGGATGTTTTTAGATTCAGTTATTACCCTGATGAAGCCTTACTTTGACAAGAAAAAAGTGCTAAGTTATCAAAGTGTTGTTTTTAAACTGACTTCTCGTTGCAGCTGTTTAGTCACAGTACTAGTGCTGTGCTGTATTTTGTTGTTTTAAAGTGTTTATTTGCTGGAGTGCATTGTTATTAGTTTTCAATAGCATAAGATACAAACCTGCAGTCAGATGTAAATGGCCTCCATGCTGGGTGATCTAACCCTTTTGCTGCAGCAGCTATCAACAAATATCACTGAGGACAGCAACAATGGGAGCAGGAATGGGAGCCTGATTACTTCCACCCAAGATAATGGTGGACACTTCACTTTAAACTTAACAAGCAATGAAATGGCTTTTCAAGTCATGCCATGAGACTTTCCAGTAGTAATTTGGGAGAGAAGGATGGTGTAAACATCTCTTGATGGTTGCATTCCCCTAAATTTGAATTTGTTACATCAAGTGAAGAGCCTAGGGATTGGGGCTCCTTGGTCATGCAGTTACAAACTTCTGAAAGACTGTTAAAGAGATGCAGTACTTTACAAATGAACAATATTTGCCTGGGTAAGTGCATATATTTAAATCATGTCCCTAGAGGTTTGAAGATTTGGAAGTGCCCAATTGTGATGGAATTGGACTCATTAATGCATAATGAGCTGCTTGAGTTATTCTATAGAAGAGGTAGAGATCTCATGAGGATTATCACTCGTGAGAATGACTGCAAGTTGCTTAAACTTGACAATGAGATCAAGACCCTGAATGACAGCATTGTTAATGATTTGTTATTTAGCTCACATCAGTTTAGTTATTTTAAAATGTGTAACAATATAGCGATTGTGGTGAAATGCAATGAGGAAGGAAAGTCGCACAAGCTGGTTAGAGATACAAATGAATATTCTAAAAAAATGGGCTTATCCCTTACCTAAAGGTTCAAAACCAGCACCAGAAAGTAAATGCAATATTGGGCTGGGGGTTGATATTTCAACACCAGTAGTGTTTGCCCCAGAGATTGATAACAACTGGAATAAGTGTTTCAATAACAGTTATATATTTTTAGAGTTTCAACCATTGATACATTTGGAGAGGTTAGACGGATGCAGGGAACAGAACCAGGGCTTTCAAAATCCAATACAACATATGGGGAGATCATCAAGGAAGGGGAAAACAATAGGAGAAATTTGAAGAACAACAGAAGGAACAATTGACTCTACTGGCATGTCCTGTGGAAATAGAAAGCAGACATTATGAATTTAATATTTCTAATTTTGTTGACATTTCATTGCTTCCTGAACACTCTGCTTTGTTAAAAATGGGTGTACAGTTGTCCCATCATTTAAACTGAACCTAGCTCAACTGCTTGTTAATTTAAAGTTGTATTTGAGACAGTTGAATTATAAAATGTTTTTTGGTGAGAACAGTGGCTTACATCACAGGACTTCTTTGAAAATGAATAGCACACATATTCTCCCTTTGAACCCAATGGTTTCAGTGTTTGAGCAAGTATGTGTACTTGGTTTTGGAAATTGCATTAACAAGAATTCTCAAACTGACAACCTAAAGAGGGAAGAAAAATCAATTTTATATGATTTAACAAAAAATAAGAATATTAGGATTATAAAACCTGGCAAGTGTGAGTGTGGGAGGGGGTTATGAATCAAATGGATTATGTTCTGAAAATACTTGACATTCTTAAATATGATACTACATACTAAAGGGTGTCCAAAAATAAAACAAACATAGCATATGTAAAAATCGACTGTTATTTATTTGATGTGCTAAGTCGGGATGCTAAATATTAAAATGAATTTGATTATCTATGGGTAGAAAAGCCGGTTATTCTAACTATCTTCAGAATTCCAAAAATTCAAAAGAATGCCTGTGAACTACCAATGAGAACCATAGTGGCGGCAAAAGGGTCAAACACAGAACTTATAGCAGCCTTCATAGATTTCCACTGTAAGCATATTTTAAATAGTAAAAATCAAATAATACATGACCCATGGCACCTTTTGTAAATTAGGAGAAACACAGAATACAATGAGAATGTGGTGTTCATTGCTACTGACATTGAAAATATATTTTCAGTCATGTCTCGATGTAGGTATTGAATTTTTTCTGAAGTGTTTGATTCATGACAATGACTTAGTGGATAGCAAAATTAAATTGCTTGTGAAGCTGATAGAATTTGTTCTCACAAACAATTTTCTTGATTTTTGAGGGGAGTTGTTGCAACAGATCTCAGGTATGGTGATGGGAGCTAGATGTGTGCCTATAAGCCAACCTGGTATTGGCCATATGAGAGAAAGATCTGCTTTTGTTTCCCCTCATGTTGAATATGTGGCCTGTTATTATAGGTTTCTAGATGCTGTCCTTATTTTATGGAAGGGTGAACAAATTATGGTGCCAGAGGTTATAAATTATTTAAACAACACCACCATTTTTTTTAAGTTCACTTATAAGATGCATTGGTACCATACTGATTACTTGGACATTTGTATATATAAGGATTTGGTCAACCATTGTTTTTTTCCTACAATCTATAGAAAAAAAAACTTATTCAAATTAATTTTTACATTTTGATAGTTGTGATCCTATGTTCCAGAAAAAAAGGGATTGTGAAAGGACAGATGGGCCGAACGATGATTTATCGAACCCATGTAAGTGAAAGCTTACAATCTTGAACACTTAGAAGAGTGATTTTTTTCCCAAGGGGAAAAAAAATCACTGTTCCACAAAAAAAAAAAAAAAAAAAAAAAAAATTAAAACATTACATAAAGTGGGGGCTTTGCCCCCCACACACCCCCCTACTTACATATACCCCACTACAGTCATGAAAATGGCAAAGTAATGGAAGCGGCCAAGCAATTTCTTTCCCAAGGAAAGAATTTGCATATATGTCAGTTCACTATTTTGGCTTTCCATGCTTTCAAGCTTGATCAAGATGCATTTGAAAGAATGCATCTTCGATCATTTAATAGGAACCCTATAATGATGAGAATTATGCCCATCATTAAAAACGGGTGGATAATGAGATGGTATACAGTGAACAGTCCACAAGATCAAAAAAGATAAAATGGTTGCAGTGGTGATTAATTACAACCATGATGCCCCAACCCTCGTAAAACTTAAAAGTGCATGGAATACAATTTTTACTCCTGATGTTAGAAATCAGTTGGGAGGGTCTCCACCGGTGGTTTATGGCAGAGGTCGAAATATTAAAGGTTGACTGGAAAGCAACAAAGAGGTTCTGGCAGTGATCCACAGATCCCAGATGAGTAAATGTGGGACTTGTAAATTTTGTTAAGTATATTAATGATGGATCTTATGTAATGGTAGCTCATTATGAGAGGGCGATCACTTGTCCAGGTCATATTAATTGTAACAACAAAATTATATATTTGGCATCCTGTATGACATGTCAAGCACTTTATATAGTAAAAATGATTAGACATCTTAAG
>NC_056743.1:1842636666-1842781666 GCF_019279795.1 Protopterus annectens | reverse complement strand
AGTACTATGGGAAATCCTCCTCTTACACCAGGGCATGAGTAAGCCAGATGCAAACCACCTCCCTCCCCACAGTATGGGTACACAAATTCATCAGATGCTACTTGATCTCAGGTCACCTGTGCAGCAGTAAGGCTTTATCCCTCTGGTCACAGAGATGGTTCCATATTTGATGTGTTTAACTTTAGGAATCAGTTTTACTATTGGAAGAGTAATGTGTTCAGCAAACCGAAGGAGAATGCTTATTGTGTGCTCCTACCAAGAACGTTAAAAAAATAACTTCCACAATACTAGTGCTAATAAGGCTATTGAGTAACCTTTATTACTATCCTTATTCAAAATAGTGTTGTGGAAGTTATTCTTTTAACTTTCTTGGTTTGTTGTTTATATTTAGAATTATTTTTGATGTTTGCTAGTTGTTTATCAGAGTAATGTTTTCAACTTCAGTCAATGAACCACAGTCAACGACATTCGTACATTTACTCTGTATTACTTTTTAATATGGCATTGTCATATGTGCAACTGCTTTATAATAAGATATTATCATCCATGCTATCTGAACTACGATCCATAACGTAATCAAAATAAATACAGTATACATGTTAAAAATCTGACATTCTGCAGTCTCATCTTATTTTATTCATCAACACCAGTCCCACTTCATTACTTGGTGATATCTGCCCAAGCCAAGGCCAAATAATCCTAGATAAACTTATTTCCACTATACTGGACTTATGGAAAAAATGCCAGTTGGCTGTTAAAATAACACATAAACATGAGATGCATCTGAAAATAAATCACACTTAATTCACATTTAGAGCTCACAGTATCAGCCAGATCCGCTTGCTACCTTGGAACGTTCGCTGAATCCATCTAACTCAGAAATGAGAATCAGTAAGACCATTTAACTAGAAAAGTGAACAAAAAAATGCTTGCACTGAATTTTGAATGCAGTAACTGTGTTCATTTTACAGTGAGTCTAGACTTCATCAGTGTAAAACTTCTGCAACCAACACAGACACTTATATCATCTAAAAAGTATTACATGTACCTTGAGCATCCAATCATAGTAGAGTTGCCAGTTTAAAGACACAAAATACATGTAAAAATTCTTTAGAAAACATTTTAAAAAATGTTAGTAAATATGTATAGATCCTAAACCAGAGAAACGTACCTTACCTAGTACAACACAATTTAAGAATCAATTTTAAATTAACATTCACAGTAATTTCTAGGATGGCTGATATTTAAAATGAACTACAATTTTAGCTCCTTATTTTCGAGTAATGCATTTATACTGCCACCCCATGGACCTTCTTGTATGTCAGTTATAACAAAAAATAAAAACATACAATTTTTTACATTCAGTATGTTGTAACATTAAAAAAGAGCTTCTATAAATGTATTAGCTCTGATAGCGTGACTGTGCTTTCAAATTAGCTGAGACAAATTTTGTGGTGTCTTTCCAGCTTAAAATATAGTGCAATTACGACATACATGTTTCAATATATATACACTAATGGCAGAATTTCAGCTAGTATATTTTTTTAACAGAGCAGTAGTTTATAATGACTGGATAACATCAAGTTTTGTCTTTTTCATTTATTTAAAAGCAAAACTTAACAGAACCCAGGTTGAAAAGTTCCATTAGGTTTAGATGTTGCTTCTTTGCATATTACAAATGGATCTACAAATTATGTGAACAATTATAAGTGCATGTAGAATATTTATAAAATATTTTGTGAATATTTTATAGTGTGATGTACACATTTACATCAGTAATGTCAGCCCTTTTTTAATTTCTCCAAGTGTTTTGGGTTTCTAATACCTTGACAGGAGTAGAAACCATTCCTAAGTCTGAGTACAACTAGAATTCATTACAAATGGATCCCCAGATTCTGTAAACACTATGTATTTGTAGAATACGTATAAAATAGGTCATAAATGTTCTGAAGTGTGACATACCAATTTATACCACAACTGTCAGCCCTTTTTAATTTTTCCAAATGTTTTGTGTTTCTAATACCTTGACTGGAATAGAACCCATTCCTAAGTCTAGGTAAAGATAGAGTTCATGACATTAGTATTGCTTTATTCTTTGATGTTTGCCAAATGTCAGCTATGTGTGTGAGACGGTTATGTTGTCTACAGAACTACTGTTACTATTGAGCATTACTTCCATGTTTGTAATTATGAGGTAATTACACATTTATTGTAAGCTATGTGTGAGAGACAGTTGTGTTGTCTACAGAAGTACTGTCACTATTGAACATTACTTCCATGTTTGTAATTATGAGGTAATTACATATTTATTATGTCAGCTATATATGTGAGACAGTCATGTTCTCTACAGAATTACTGTTACTATTGAACATTACATCCACATTTGTAATTATGAGGTAATTACACATTTATTATATCACTTATGTGTGTGAGACAGTTGTGTTGTCTACAGAATTACTGTTACTATTGAACATTACTTCCACATTTGTAATTATGATTTAGGCGAAATGGCAGTGGAGTTTTTAACTAGATTGTTTAATGAAATCTTGGAAAGTGAGAGGATGCCTGAGGAATGGAGAAAAAGTGTTTTGATACCGGTCTTGAAGAATAAGGGTGATGTGCAGAGCTGTAGTAACTACAGAGGGATTAAATTGATCAGTCACAACATGAAGTTATGGGAAAGAGTAGTGGAATCTATGTTAAGAAGGGGGGTGATGATTAGTGATCAGCAGTATGGTTTCATGCCGGGAAAGAGCACTACAGATGCAATATTTGCTCTGAGAGGGTTGATGGAGAAGTACAGAGAAGGTCAGAAGGAGTTGCGCTGTGTCTTTGTGGACTTAGAGAAAGCATATGACAGGGTGCCTAGAAAGGAGTTGTGGTATTGTATGAGGAAGTCGGGAGTGTCAGAGAAGTATGTAAGAGTGGTACAGGATGTGTACGAGGGTAGTGTCACAATGGTGAGGTCTGCGGTGGGATTGACGGATGCATTTAAGGTGGAGGTGGGATTACATCAAGTTTCAACTCTGAGCCCTTTCATATTGGCAATAGTGATGGACTGGTTGACAGACGAGATCAGACAGGAGTCCCAGTGGACTATGATGTTTGCAGATGACATTGTGATCTGTAATGAGAGTAGGGAACAGATGGAGGAGACATTGGAGAGGTGAAGATATGCTCTAGAGAGAAGAGGAATGAAGGTCAGCAGAACTAAGACAGAATATGTGTGTGTGAATGAGAAAGAGGATAGAGGAATGGTGAGGATGCAGGGAGTAGAGATGGCGAAGGTGGATGAGTTTAAATACTTGGGATCAACAGTTCAGAGTAATGGTGAGTGTGGAAGAGAGGTGAAGAAGAGAGTACAGGCAGGACTGAGTGGGTGGAGAAGAGTGTCAGGAGTGATTTGTGACAGACGAGTACCAGTAAGAGTGCAAGGGAAGGTCTACAAGAGGGTAGTGAGACCAGCTATGTTATATGGTTTGGAGACAGTGGCACTGACAAAAAGGCAGAAGTCAGAGCTGGACGTGGCAGAGTTAAAGATGTTAAGATTTGCACTGGGTGTGACAAAGGCGGACAAGATTAGGAACAGGTATATTAGAGAGTCAGCCCAGGTTGGAAGGTTTGGAGACAAAGCCAGAGAGGCAAGATTATGTTGGTATGGACATGTGCTAAGGAGGGATGCAGAGTATATTGGGAAAAAGATGCTAAGAATGAAGCTGCCAGCTAACAGGAAAAGAGGAAGGCCTAAAATAAGGCTTATGAATGTGGTGAGAGAGGATGTGCAGATGGTTGGTGTGACAGAGCAAGATGCAGAGGACAGGAAGAAATGGAAACAGATGATCAACTGTGGCGACCCCTAACGAGAGCAGCCGAAAGACAAAGAAGATTGAACATTACTTCCACATTTGTAATTATGAGGTAATTACACATTTATGTCAGTTATGTGTGTAAGACAGTTATGTTGTCTACAGAATTACTGTTACTATTGAACATTACTTCCACATTTGTAATTATGAGGTAATTACACATTTATGTCAGTTATGTGTGTAAGACAGTTGTGTTGTCTACAGAATTACTGTTAATATTGAACATTACTTCCACATTTGTAATTATGAGGTAATTACACATTTATATCAGTTATGTGTGTAAGACAGTTGTGTTGTCTACAGAATTACTGTTACTATTGAACATTACTTCCACATTTGTAATTATGATGTAATTACACGTTTGTTATGTCAGCTATGTGTGAGAGACAGTTATGTTGTCTACATAATTACTGTTACTATTGAACATTACTTCCACATTTGTAATTATTAGGTAATTATACATTTATTATGTCAGTTATGTGTGTGAGACAGTTGTGTTTTCTACAGAATTACTGTTACTATTGAACATTACTTCCACATTTTAATTATGAGGTAATTACACATTTCTTATGTCAGCTATGTGTGTGAGACGGTCTTGTTGTCTACAGAATTACTGTTACTATTGAACATTACTTCCACATTCGTAATTATTAGGTAATTACACATTTATTATGTCAGCTATGCGTGTGAGAGACAGTTATGTTGTCTACAGAATTACTGTTACTATTGAGCATTACATCCACATTTGTAATTATGAGGTAATTACACATTTCTTATGCCAGCTATATATGTGAGATGGTCTTGTTGTCTACAGAATTACTGTTACTATTGAACATTACTTCCACATTCGTAATTATTAGGTAATTACACATTTATTATGTCAGCTATGTGTGTGAGAGACAGTTATGTTGTCTACAGAATTACTGTTACTATTGAGCATTACTTCCACATTTGTAATTATGAGGTAATTACACATTTCTTATGTCAGCTATGTATGTGAGACGGTCTTGCTGTCTACAGAATTACTGTTACTATTGAACATTACTTCCACATTTGCAGTTATGAGGTAATTAAACAGTATTATTATTTTTTTCACAAGCATGTTTCACATCTCACATATCAATCACAGTTGTGTTAACGGCTAAATGCAGTGCTTGTACATGAGCCATGCAAGCTAATATTTGACTGATGAACAGAAACATGTCTTTCAGGTGTGTGTGTGTGTGTGTGTGTGTGTGTGTGTGTGTGTGTGTGTGTGTGTGTGTGTGTGTGTGTGTGTGTGTAGTTTCCTGTAAATGTGTACTACAATGCCACAACAACTGTAATAGCTACATGCTACATGGATACATATATCTGTACCCCCAGTGCCAGTCCAGACAGTGCCTTCATTGTACTGTCATCCATCAGTTGGGTGCTAACTCTATCCTCCCTGTTTATAGGAGTAAAACAAAATACCATTAACAAAATTGCTACCAGCAATTATTGCAATGCTCTACTATCTTCCTAAACAAGGTTTGATACTAAGAATTACAGTAGCATCACTGAGCAGACACATTGATAGTCAGCTCTGTAGAGGTACATGCTTAATCCTTGGAAGTGTGAATGTAGCCGTTAATGTGATGCACTTCTGCATCCCACAGTTATTGAGGACATTAGCAGAAATGAATAGAAAGGATGAGAACAGCAATGTGGCAGGAAAGATAGCAAGATGGTTGCAAACACATGCTGTAATCACTTACTATTTTGCTCCTATAATTGTGAATTTATGAATATTGGCATGTGCTAGTAAGGTATGCGTAAGTGTACTGATCCAGTTTGAGTCAACTCATTTGCCCAAATCAATGGAGGATACAGAGTATAGCACATCTTTATGTTTTATGCAAATGTGAACCCTCTGTTAATATCATACCTCCCAACCTCTTAGAGCAAGAAATCTAGAAAAAGCCATAAATAATAGGTGGACAAAGGCCCAACAATAGGGATAATTTTCAGATATTGCTCTTACAAACTTAGAAGGTTGATAGAATAACAGGTTTTGCATTAGCATACATTTTCTGATGGTATGAAGTCTGAAACTCAAATGTCTGTCATTATTCTCTGACTTCAGTCTTCAATAATTTGCCAATGATTTTCTCGAAAACCACAATTTTGTGAAAAACAGACCAAAATATGATGCAATAATCTGGACATTCTGCAAAAATCTGTACAGTTGAGCGGCACTAATTCCTGCACATGTATATATATATATATTACAGGTAAATGCACTGTGTACACACATTGCTGCACATGCAGTACATGTAGACTAAGGTCATTCTGCAGACGTGGTTGCATCTATATGACTAAATTTGGAAATACCTCCACATGTCACAAGACAGCACAGTACAACCATAAACTGTACACTCCAACAAGCCAGAAACATGCACTGCGACCCACAGGTGGTCTTTACATACTGGTACCTGGTAAGGCATCAGCCTATGCATATTTCTAGAATATTCAATAACAGCACTTAAATGAATAGAGAAACACTGCTATGGCACATGTCATGTGCATGCACATGATGATGGCCATGAGTACTAGTACAACTGAACATAGCTGAGCATTGGCCACATCAAACGATAAACATGTAAACAAAGCAACCACACATACTGACAGAGAAGGATGACATCTTTACAACATGCATGCCATGATAACAGCACATGGAGAAATGCATGCATTAGGTAATTCTTGTCATATCTATATTAAATGTAAATATACAGTTGCATGCAGATCATGACTGAAGCACAGTAGGTTCAAACAAGAATGAACGTACTCCCAGTTACACAATGCACCATGGATTTGCATAAGTCTACACAACACGTATTTACATGCATGGTGCATTTGTACACAAGGCCTAAGCATAACCATACCATACATGTATTTCTATCACTCCACAAGACATGATGAAAGTATGTGGGTAGCATGACTTATATGCCCACATGCATCGTGCATGAAATAATAATGTCATAGCAGCAAGGAAAGTAAGGAAAGACATACTGCACATGGCACACTGAATTCTACATTATTTCTCAGCCCCTTATAGATGAATTCTTTATTCGGATAACACACATACACATAAGCACACACACACACACACACACACACACACACACACACACACACACACACACACACACACACACACACACCTGAAAGACATGTTTCTGTTCGTCGGTCAAATATGAGCTTGCATGGCTCATGTACAAGCACTGCACTTAGCTGTTAACACAACTGTGATTGGTATGTGGGTATAGGGGTAAAGCTTGAGCTGAACTTGTTGGCCAATAAATTCACTATGTCACTCTGTTCAATGAAGGTGGTACCATTTACTAAGATTTCAGCACACTGTTGGGTGTTACCTATCATCTTTTGGACACAGCTGTAGAAGGCCCTGTGGTTGTCTTTAACCTGAGATGCTATCTTGATCTTGTAATGGCCTTGTTTGATTTAATTAGTCCTGTTAGTTTCCTGTTACTTTTACTAGTGGGCTCTTCTCATTATAAGAGTTGCACTTTCTGATTTTGTCCACAACCTTTCTTCCTTTTATTAGATACCCTCTTAAGATTAGGACTCCACAAGTGTGGTCTGTTTTGGAGGGTTGTTTTCGGCTTACTTCTGGTAGGTACAGCAACTTCTGTGCAGCCATTTACATTTGTACAGTGTTTCTATGAATAATTCTGCATAGGCTTTTGAGGACTCTGGGTAGGACAAGGCACTGAAATTTGACAAACTGTCAGTTAATAAGATGTAGTTTGTTTTAGAATAGTTTATAACTGTAACAGGTTTTGCTGTGTTTTCCAAGCTGATTTTTATTTTGCATGAGACAGCTTTGTGACCCAACCTTACCAGTGAGGATGTGACACAGGGGGATGCAGCACTCTCTCATATTGGTGAGAACAAGATCCAGTATGTTTGAACTTCTGATTGAAGTGTGCACTAACTGATCAAGGGCATTTCTGTTAATAAAGTCCAGAAAACATTCTGCCTGCAAAATGGTGGCAGTGTATGTTTCCCAGTCTATAGAGGGTAAAGTCTCGTATGAATAGAGTGTTTGGTTGAATGGAGAGTGCCTTCAGTAGGTCTAGATAAGACTTATGGCATTCTTGAGATATAGATGGTGACATATAGCATGCTAAGCTATGGTAAAGGCCTCTGTCTAAGGTGATTTGCACATAGATAAACTCCAGTGTATGATCTTGTTTAACCAGTCTGAGGTACATTTGTTGCTAATGTGTATCAAGACACTTCCACCTTTAGTCCTTGTTTGTGTGGCTGATGATCCAAATATGTGAAAGACCTTGCATTAGTGGAGTATTGGTAATGGCATAGATGTCTATATGCTCCAGACTGAGGAGAGCTTGTAGGGTGTGAACTTTTGTTAAGATTCCTAACATTGAGCAGTAACACCTTTAGGGTCCTTCTGAGTTTTATTTGGTATGTCAGTAGGGCTATCTCTTTGCATCTCCTAAAAAAGGCTCTAAGGGGGTGGATAAAATATTAGCCAAAATCTGGAAGTCTGGGGGGACAGGTCATCTTTGACAAAGCAACATTGTCTGTTTAACATGTCTTCTCAGGCTGACAGATATTGAATCTCCCTGGACTGACATGGGAAACTAAGCCAATTGTTAAAGTTGATCATTTTTTGTTCATACTGTGACATCTTCCTAGGTAAAGGTAGAATTCTGGTCAATGCAAGGTATTTACCAGTGTGAAACACATATTCAGAGAAGCCCATAATGTCTTTATTTATATAATCTAGAGAGGTATGTCTCAGGTTATTTGCACCCACATGGACTATGATAGAATCATACTGTACATGCGGTTCAATGACTTGAGTGTGTGTATGTAACTTGGCTGATCCTGGCTCCAGATAAGCAACTAACTCTTATATTCTCCTTGTCCAGTCTGGCAAGTAGGGTATCAGTGTGTTATACAATGAATGGAGGCTCCTCTGACCGAAGTTCTGAGTAAAGTATTTGCTTGCTTTCTTGGGGGACCATTGAATGTAGGCATATGTGTGGTCTTTGGTGTTGCCTTTGGTGTGAGCTTTAGAGATTGCTGCAGAAAGGTGTTGTCATTTGCAGGCTAAAGAAGTCTTTGAGGTTTGCGGAGATTGCATTTAAGTTCCTCAGCATAAAATGGTCTATGTGTGTGTGTGTATGTGTGTGTGTGTGTGTGTGTGTGTGTGTGTGTGTGTGTGTGTGTGTGTTTGTGTGTGTCTGTGTGTGTCTGTGTGTGTGTGTGCACGCGCATGTGTATGTGTGTATGCGTGTGTGTATGTGTGTTTGTGTGTGTGTGTGTGTGTGTGTGTGTGTGTGTGTGTGTGTGTGTGTGTGTGTGTGTGTGTGTGTGTGTGTGTGTGTGTGTGTGTGTGTGTGTGTGTGTGTGTGTGTGTGTGTGTGTGATGGATAAAGTCTGGGTTCTTGTCAACCATGCTTGTAAATGAGATTTTTGCCTCCATGAAAATTGTGTATGTACATCTCTTGCACACTGTGTTGCTTTCTTTAAGGATTAAAAGGTTGTCAGGTTGTCCTTTTGAAAGGTTGGCCTTTACATAGCTGATCAAAGGACAATTCATTTCACATGATCCCAACAGGGTATGGAGATATTACATCTCTGCACATGTCATACTTATGTGCAAACATGTCATCGAATTCAAAGCTTAAATTGTAGAAATACTGTCAACCCCTCATATACAGATATCCTGATATCAGGCCAGGAGTCACTATCTTTGCTAACAGTAACATTACCTTGCATATCATGACTCATAAATATAGTGTATCCACTGAAAGCGCTAAAAATTTAAAGGTAGCAATCTTCCTACATGACTGCAGGCAAGGCAATAGTGCAATAGTGTATGACTATTATTCTTTTGTTGATTTGTTGATGGACTCCCTTAAGGTTTATCGAAGGTGAGAAGGAGGACAAAGATGGACCACCTGCCCCCCTGCATCATGAGTTCTGCAAGTGCTACAAACCATTGCTCTGGCTGGAGCAGTGGAGTGACCCAGTGCCCTGGATGACCATTTTCACAACCAGATTAGAAGGACTTGGTAAAAGATGTTATCCATGAACAGATGCAGGCCATGATGCAGGAAATTTTTGATGAGATGGACTGCACAATGTGACAAGTGGTTCAGGATGTTGTTGCTGTTGTTGACCTTACCAGGGAAGGTAGGCATCATGAGGAAGGTCCTATAGGGGTGTAAATACAGGTTGTGTGATCCTTAAAAATTCACTATTCCCAGCATATACACGCCACATATTTGTATAGTGTATGCTACATAAGACATGGTTTTATATTCTTCACAGATGCATACTAGCATATATATGTCATGCTTGTACTGTAACCTGATTCACGATATTCACATTATTGTATGTAGTGCAATCACTTGCTCAGTAACCAACACTGACCAGTAATGACCAGGTCTATCTGCTTGCATTGCACAGTGGCTGTGATGTACCTATCCTGTGTTCATTAACACAATGCACACATTATTATTCATTATGTCATACAGAACCTGTGTGTGGTACCACACACTGTCACTGAGCAATAGGTCTGTACCATTAATGCGACAATGTCACTTTGAGTGAGATGGCATATAAGACATGAAGACAAGGCTGCAGCAATGATTTACACTGATATGTATTTTGATGTTATGTTACCTGTCATGAATACCCATCTCCCATTTAGAACATAATTGCTACTGCAGCCATATATGTTTTTATCACATGTTCTGCGGCATGCTGCATTTTTCATAACATGGCTTTTAGCAAGCAAGATGGTTGTATTTATTGCATGTGGAACATCATAACCACCAAGGATGACATTGGTGCTCCAATGATGGGCATATGTGGCCCACCAGTTCATTGTGCTTCACGTCACTTAGACTATCCAATAACAGTATATCCCTTTTCCTCTTTGGAATGTCATACAAGCCTATACACTTGTGGTAATGTAGATGGTTATAATGGTAATGTGACACAATATTTGGCATCGGTGTGTGTACATTGGATCTTGTGTAGATTATGACAGCATACTACTATTATGCTGAGTAGATGTTTATATCAAGTTGTGACACGTTGCCTATTGGCATCACACTGTCATGCATCTCTATACAGAGGTCCATTCATGTGCATCCTCTTAATTTTTGTAGCCATGTGTGTTGTGCATCACCGCACTTTATATTCCATAGGTAAGGCCTTGCAAGTATCATAGGTATTGTCACATGTACAAAATGCATATGGTGCATACATATGCATGTCTTTCTGCTCTCACAGTGACTACTCATGAGTCACAGCTGTAGTTATATGTCACACATTTATATACCAAATATCCCCAAACAGTATTTGGTAACTTATTCCACACAGTGCTGTATTTCTGTATTGCTGTTGAGAGATGTGTCTCTGTGTATGTGTATACATATACAGTTATGAAATTTAAGGTATATAATAGTGTCTGTGTGTGCATGTGTGTGTGTGTGTGTGTGTGTGTGTGTGTGTGTGTGTGTGTGTGTGTGTGTGTGTGTGTGTGTGTGTGTGTGTGTGTGTGTGTGTGTGTGTGCGCACGCGTGCACATGCAGTTTCACACTTTATCACTATAAGTGATCGTATGTGTGGTGGTGACATCTTTGTCAACACATTAGCCTTCAGAAAACATTTTAGCTCTTATATTTTTCCATACAATACATTTCGTATACTAGGAATAAAACCCTATACTTTAGTTAAACAGCTTCACAGTAGAGCATACACTCTTTGCATGTTTCAATACTTATACTGAAGTGGGGCTATATACAGATGAGAATATTTAATCCACTGTAAAAAGGTAACAAATTAAAATTTCCAAGGTACTTTTGAATTCCTGCCACTAGACGACACTACTGAAAAATTCAGGATTATTGTCCCTGTTTTTGGCAATATTCAAAGGTTTATTAATTTCTTTTTACTGAATGCACTGCTACTATACATGTTTGACATATATAAAATCTAAAAGAAGTTATATCAGGATATGAATATATATATAATTTTTTTGCCACAGCAATTACAAAATATCAGTTATATTATTGCATTCCCTAATATGCTCTGATTTCTGTTGTTCACAGGTCTCATTGTTTTTCCTGGACAAATTAGAACAAGAAATACAAATAAACAAGTTATTTTGCATAGAATTAAAGGCTACATATATCGCAAACATTTTACAACTTGTCCTAACCACACTGAACTCATAGGTTTATAGGATCATAGGGTCATAGGTGTTTACTAGGCTAATGACCACAAGGGCCTTTTTAAACCTAGCCATGCATCTCAATTCTCTGACAAGTTCTGGTACCCTTGATAATTGTAAGCGTGAGCCTGGGAGATGAACCATTTACATTAGAGACGCTGGTGCCAAACTAGGGATGAATTTCTGGTTTCCCATCCAAGTGTCCAAGTTGCACTTGAATTGGTTTAGGGAGGAACTCTGCTTCACATGGATGGGGAGCCTGTTCCATAGACGGGGTAGTCTCTGAGATACATACCTCTCTCTCCAGCAGGTCCTATTTATATCACAGACAAGGTTTAGGTTTTTAGAATGGGTAATTCTGGTGCTGTTTCTTTTGTGGATATGCAGGAGGCCCATCAGACTGGGGTCTGACAATGTACTGTATGGCAGGCATAGATTTCCCCTCAAAAGCCTGTAGGAGACAGAATACAGGGATAGAGCCTTGAGGCAGTCTACATAGGACATTTTATTTACGCCTTGTATTCTTTTTATCAGAAAGCTCTATGGATGTTCCAGTTGTTGGATATGCCTGGCTAGGGGCATATCAAAGGGGGCATTGTACTCAATGATAGGTCTGATGAATGCCAAACACAATGGAACAATGATCTTCTTGGACTTAGATGGCATACCTTTGTTTATAAGTTGCACAACAACCACTGCAGACATGTAATGCCCAAAGGCTAGATTACTATATGTGTCCATAAGTCCCTGACTACTGGGTCAACTCTAAGGGGCGTGTTGTCAATATGATAGTTACTAGGGACGGATGACTTCCCAAAGGATACTATTATGCATTTCTTGGCATTTAGTTTTAGTCCATGGCTCTGAGACAAGTTGTTTGTCTGTGTCAGCCCCTGCTGGAGAACATTTGTGTCAGTGTGAGATTCAATGACATCTCCTAATTTGCAATCATTTGTAAATTTAGTCAGCCAGAGACCACTGACATTGGCCTTGACTTCTCAGAAGTAAATGCCAAAAAGGAGCGGTCCAAGGACTGATCCATGAGGGACTCTACTTGTGAATGGCCTCTTTGCACAGGTGAACTCCCCAATTCTAACTTCCTGGGTCATGTCTGTGAGCCATTTGGCTAGCCACCGGGTGACATACTGATTTGTACTTAACCTCTTGAGTTTGTCAACAATGCCAAAGGGGGCTATTGTGTCAAATGCCTTGGCTAGGTCAAGGTAGGCAGTGTGAATGCTTTTACCCTCATCCATTGCTTTGGTGATCTTCTTAAAGAAGTCCACCAGGCTGAGTAGGCATGATCTGCCTTTGGCAAAACCAAGCTCGATTGGGTCCAGGGTCTGGAGGCTTACTATATCTCTGTGATCATCTCCATGTTATTTCTTTCCATGGCTTTAGATATAACACTGGTTAGACTTATGGGTCTGTAGTTTCCAGGGTCTGAATATGGTCCACCTTTGTGCAGTGGGATGACTGTTGCCTTTCTCCATTCATGAGGCATGAAGCCTGTTTGGAGGCTACAGTTAAACAATAATTCCAGAGGCCCTGATAGATCATGTTTCATGCTATTTAGAAGGCATCCTGCAATATTGTCTGGGCCCATTGATACAGTATTCTTGGTCTTAGAGACAGCATTAAGGACCTGTTCTCTAGTGATAATAGGGAGAGTTATACTTGATGATATTTCCTGAGGGAAGGTTGAGGGGGAGAGAGGGGAAAATTTGGAGCTAAATTTATCATCCAGAGGGTTTGCTATATATTCTGGATCAGTTTAGGTGGCTCCATTTACAATGAGCTTTGCATACAATTGTGTATTGCCTTTGAGGTTGTGGACATAGCTGAAGAATGCTTTGCAGCTGTCCTTGGCCTGGGAGGCCAAACTTACCTCACATTTGGCTTTGGCAGACTGTATTTATCCCTGAGTTGTGTGTTTAGTTTGATGAGAGTACATTTATCTTGCTGGGTGCTGTACCTCCTAATTTTGGCATGATTTTCATCCTCCTGTTACACAGCCTGTTGATTTTGTGATTCCACCAGGATGGCATGTTTTTTGAGATAGTTCTGTACTTCTTCCTGGTGAGTAATGTTGCCTCTATGCAGCTATTAACATGCATGTACAAGGTTTCAGCAAAAAGTTCTGCATAGGTAGCAGTGTTTTCAGGGTTTATGGGGGCTTGAAATTTTGCCATGTTCTCACTTAATAGCAGGAGGTTAGCCTTAGAATAGTTCCTGAATATTCCAGATTTAGCTGGGGGGGGGGGGTCCAGGTTTTATGTTTACTTCAAAGGAGACCATTTTGTGGTCTGGCCTTACCAGGGAAGGCATTACAGTAGGGGGTATGCAGCACTCTCCCATATTAGTGAGGACCAGATCCAGTATGGTTGCATCCCTGGTTTGTCTATTGACTATATGGTCCAGGGAGTTTATGCTTACAAACTCCAGGAATCTCTGTGCATGTAGGTTTGGTGTCATATAGGGTTCCCAGTTAATAGTGGGGTAATTAAAGTCACCCATGACTATGGTATTGGGTTAGATGGTTAGTACTTCTAATAAGTTTAAACACATGGTATGGGTTTCCTAGGTCATAGAGAGGGACTTATAGCTTGCAACAAAGTGGTATTGGATTTTGCCTATGGTGATTTGAATATGGAGCAGTTTAAGTGCATTGTCCTGTTTGACCAACCTTGAAATATATTTATTTTTGATGCAAATAGAGACACCTCCACCTTTAGTCCCTGCCTGTGAAGTAGCTGACCTAAATGTGTGGAAGGCATTGTAACCTTGCACTGTTGGTGTGATCTCCATGGCTTTAAACATGTCTCAGTGATCGCACATATGTCACCATTCTCTAGGGTAAAGAGAGCTTCCATGGAGTAGTGTTTTTTGTTTAGACTCCTAGCAATGAGCTGTAATATCTTTAGATTTTCTTGGTTTTGATTTTCTATGTCAGAAGTACTTTCAGTTTGGCATTGCCTAAAAAAGGCACTATGGGAGAAAACAATATTTTAGCTAATATTCGAAAGCCTAGAAGGGAGAGGTACAGACCATACTTGGCAAAGTAGCGTGGTCTGTTGACCATCTTCTTCCATGCTGACAAATATTGCACCCAATAGAATGACACCAGAAACTATTCCAATTATTAAAGTCTGTCATGTTTTGTTCGTATCATCCTTGGAGAAGGTAAAATGCTGCTCAGTGCTATGCTCATACAGCCCTAAGACACATATTCTGACAGCTCCGTGATGTCTCTCTTCATATAGTCTATGGAGGTATGTCTCAGGTCATTTATTCCCAAATGTACAATGACTGAGTCATATTGGTAACTGTGGTCCAATGACCTGAGTGTGTGTATAATGTGGCAGATCCTAGCCCCTGATAAGCAACTGACCGTGACTTTCTCCTTACTCAGCCTGGGGAGGGAGACATCAATGTGTCTCATGAAGGAGTCTCCAATGTCTAGACTGTTGGATTGTGTGGGTGGCTTGCCTTATGGGCTTAGAGGTAGAGGCTCCAAGAGATGTAGCTCTATGTAGTGTTGTGAGTGTTGTTTCCAAAGAGTGTATTTGGGGCTGCTGGGGATATTTGTTATGTGTACTTCATCTAGGAGGTCTTTGTGGTTTAGGAAGGTTACATTTAATTGCCTTAGCATATATGGGCCAATATATCTGCTTTGAATTGTGCATGATGTGTGTAGAATGTATATTACTGACAACTTTTTTGACATTAGGAGTACATTTATGTGAGAGCTTTGCCTCCAGTGATATTGTGTTACTACATCTCTCACATACCATATCAGCTTGTTTGAGAATTAAATGGTTGTCAGTAAATATGCAGCAATTTCTACATTACTTCAGGATACCCATATCCCCCAAGCTGGTAACAGAGACAGATGGAAAGTTCATATCCATGGCAACAGACTCTTTTATTTATTAGACAGATGAAGTGAGAACATCAATCACTGTCAGGAGTATCAAAACACTATTACAACTATTTCAACCCTACCATTTTGTGTATTCCATTTGGGTGGCAGGTAGGTAGGTGTTCCCAATTACCTAGTGTAACCCTTTTGCTAGCATAGGATCATAGGATGATAGGAGATTACTAAGCTAATGGCTCTAGGGCCCTTAAAAGCCTAGCCAAGAGTTTATCCCCAAAAAAGAAACCTTAATCAGCACCTGTCACCCCTGTCAGTGAGGGACACAGGTGGAACCCCTGGGACAAATTTGTGGTTACCCATCCACTCATCAAGGTTGCGCTTGAAGAAGGTTAGTGATGTACTTTGTTTGACATGTATGGGAGTCTATTCCAGAGACTGGGCAGCCTCTGGGAGACAAACCTGTCTCTCCAGCAGGTTTTGTTAATGTTACATATTAGATTTAAGCCTTTCAATCGGGTACTAAGCGAGGAGTTAGACTTATGGATATGGAGCATCTCTAGTAGAGCATGGTCTGAGATTGCCTTGTAGGCAAGACACAGATCATCTCTGAGCAATCTGTACGATACAGAGTACAGTGATAGTGATTTGAACCTGTCCATATAGGACAGCTGTTGGAGGCCATGGATTCTCTTTGTGAGGTATTTTTGTGGCCTTTCCATTTGGTGCAGGTGTTTGGAGAGGAACATACTAAACGGGGCATTGTACTCAATTATTGGTCTAATGAGGGAGGAGTACAGAGAGGTAATAACCTCCTTTTTTCTGGATGCAATCCCTTTATGTATGAGTTGAACTAAGTAAAAGGCTTTTCTGACCACTGCTGCTACATGATGGTCAAATGTGAGATTGTTGTCAGCTTGTGTACCCAGGTCTCTCACTACAGGTTGTGTGCTTAGGGGATTGCTGTTAATGTGGTAATCCGTAGGGGCATGTTTTTGCCAAATGGTATGATAATACATTTCTTTTTGCATTTAACTTAAGGCCATGACTTTGGCACCAGTCATTTGTTGCTGTGAGACCCTCTTGAAGTATGTTAACATCATTTGGGGAGTCAATGACAGCACCCAACTTACAGTTGTCCACAAACTTGGTCAGCCACAGGCCTTTTGTCTTTGCCTGGACCTCTGAGAAGCATATGTCAAGCAATAGAAGTCCCAGGACAGATCCTGGGGGACAGCACTAGTGACAGCTCTGCTGTCGCAGGTGCTGGCACCTATTTTGACCTTGTAGGTTCTATCAGTGAGCCAGATGGCCACCCACCTGATGAGATAGGGATTTACTCCAAGTTGTGTTAGCTTTTCGATGATGCCCAAGTGGGGGATTGTGTCAAAGGCTTTGGCTATGTCAAGGTAAGCTGTATGTACTGACTTTCCCTCATCCAGTACCTTGGTGACAGTCTAAAAAAAGTCAACCAGGTTCAACAGGCAAGATCTACCCTTGATGAATCTGAACTGGGAGGGGTCAAGTGCTTGGAGATTGCCTATGTCCTTCATTATGAGGTCCATAATAATACACATATGTACTTTCAACCTGTTTTAAATAAATTAAATAAAGACTGTCAGTGTTTGATGATGACTGTAATGATAGGCACTCCTGGTGAAGCATGAGTCAGTGTTTGTAAGCAAGTAAATCTACAGCCAAAGCTATCTGCAAAACATAACTAAAACTATGGTCGAAGCATGTTTTTATGTCTACAGACTGTTCTTGATAGCAGCTCTCTTATAACCATGGTCCTTCCTTTTTGTGTGTATGTCAAAGGATGCTTAGAATAGTACCTCTGGTACTTATTTACCATTTGCTATATTGCAAATGGATAAAAAACATGCAATTTAGATTTAATAAAAGAGAAGTATAGCAACTATTGGGGAGAAATGTCATCAGCCACGGGTGCCTTTTGAAATTCCAAGCTCTGCAACTGTGATCTTCAGAACAGCCTTGCTGCAATTGTGAATGCATGTGGGGATGCATGTTGCAAGTGATATGTCAGCACTTGAGAGTATTTTCTGTAGCATGTGGTACATAAATCTTGGAATTAGCATATATAAGTAACAGGGTTGTTAGCAGAGGGGTGCAAGGAGGCTTTTGCAATTGTGAATTTTGGAATTCATTCAGGATCTGCAGTTTTGGGTCTTGCACATGGGCTAGGTCCATTGGCCATGTTTTACTAACTATATTTCTACCTCTTAATACAATTGTAGTTATGTTTTATTTTGAATTTTAACTTGCAGAATAAATCAGATTTGAAAGTCTTATGCTACCATATAGTTATACCTTTTATTTACAGCTAATTATTAGGCTAGCTGCCGTAATGGGCCATTCTAAGCCTAGCTAATTTCCCTCTCAAAGGTGAAAATCATATACTGTACCTTGTATCTATGAGTCAAACTCCTTAACCATTATATCAACCACTATAATGCCCTCTTCCTCCCTGCACACACACCCTGTGGAGCATGTTTCCTTTATCAGCCAAATGGACTTCAGTTTTTAATGCTGTAAAAATACTACTTTAATAATGACACACTGCTGCAGGGGAAATGCTTAAAAAGCAATTGTCTACAGAGTAATGATTTTGATGGTGTCTGGGCTATTTGAACTCCACCCCAAGCCCTTTAAGTTTTATTAGTGCCTGTTCGGGTTTTATTTTCTGCCACTATGGTCTTGTAGCCTAGCCTAATATAACCATTTCATTATTTAAATATAGTGCCTGCTGGGAAGGAAAAATCCTGAAAGAAAAGCGGAAAAGAAAATAGCATTCCGTTTTGCTTTCTTATGTGATTGCTTTCCTGGTCAAAAAGTTCTTAAATCCTCTTCCTGCCTTGGACAACCCTCCAGTGATATGCACAAGAATGATAAGTGAACTTCAGACAATATCGAATATGTGGGTGCTGTCAAGAAGATTAAATCTTACGAACCTGAATGATCCATTCCTATCACTTTACACAGATTGTTACCTATATCTCTCATATTCCTGCCTATGCCTTCCTAAATTGGGTCACCTGTGCTGCCCGCTTATAGTATCACTCATTTTTTTTTTTTTTTTTTTTTTAGTTTTGGGTCCCTTGTGCCACATTCCTTCATCTCCTTTGCCCCCCCCCCCCACCAATGTAATAGCCCACCAACCTTCCCCTCACAGGTGAGAGTGAGTACAGAGAATCAGAGAATAGACCTGTCATCCATTTTGGTCTTTTTTGTTTTTTAGAAATGTGACAATGTCCTCACTGCATGGCTGTGACATCTGCAATTGCTTAAAATGTAGGAGCATGCATACATCTACACATATCAGTATATCTATCCCTCTATCTATCTTTCTATCTATCCCTCTATCTATCTTTTTATCTATCTATCTATCTATCTATCTATCTATCTATCTATCTATCTATCTATCTATCTATCATCTATCTATCCATCCATTTAAATATTCTGCTTGTTAACTGGATAAGTGGGTTGAAACATGACTCCTTTTCAAGTGCAACCTGAGCCGCATGGCAGTTTTGACATCTACGTTAAATCTGGAATATGTATACATGTGGACAGCTGACTGAGAAACATTGTTAAGAAAGCAAAGACACAGAAACACAGTAAGTAAAATAGCATCATGACAGATGAACAAAGGAGAAACAAAGCCAAATCATACATAACATATTTGGCCATCATATGACATAGAAAAGCAGAGGTACCACAATCAAAGCAGCATTATGAGAGCATAGGTTAAACAGGTTAAATAAATAAATTAAATAATCATAATCTGCTGTAGAACCCATATTCATATTCCAGGCTGTGGTACGGTGCCAAAACAAATAGAAGTTAATTCGAGATGGTAGCAGAAAACAACACAGAACTACTTGATTGTATGTAATTGTTATCCTGTATCTCTAAGGCAGGTGCATTGGTGTTGCTTAACTAAATGAGACTTACAACCCTTTCTTGAAGAGAGTTAGATTGTCAGTTTCAGTAATGTCATTAGGTAAGTTGTTCCAAGCAGCCTGGAAAATCTTGGTATATGACTTTTCACAAGCAAATAGGAATAATTGTGGTCTGTGTAGTTTTAGAGATTAATTAATTTATGAAGGAGTAGTTTAAATGGTGAGGGTGTAATACACGAATGAGGGAAGTATGGTGCCTACCTTTAAGAAGGTTAAAGGCCAGAGTATTAAGTTGGACCTAGCTGAGAAAGGGAGCCATTTTACCTTGCTCTTGGAGATACAGACATGTAAAATAGCTTGATAAATGGATGAAATAGCATTTTATTTTCAGAAGTTTGTAGTACAGCAATATTTTGACCTGAAAAAGGAGCTATAACTGCAAGTAATTATTCAAGTGTTGAGGTTAATATGGTCATTGCAACAAAGAGATGAGCGTCAACAGTAAGCAGGTTTGAGATCTTGTAGGGCACTTTCAGTTGCAGGATTTTTGGGGACATTTTATAGACGTGTATTAATTTATATGAATTTGTTTACTGGGGTGCTGCTCTGAGCTCTATGGATGAATTTCAAACTCTGCCTGGAAGTGCAGACACTATCAAAAGTATACAAGATCTTTCAATAAAGTAAAGATGATTACTGTTGAATAAATTCAAACAGGAAATGCAATATTGTTCAGTAATACACTTACAGGATTGTATAAACCAGATTATTTTAGCACTTCATACAACACTACATTTTGCACACATACATTATGTACAAAAAAAAACGTGTTTTTGTAAACAGGTGAGTGTGGTGAGAGGAACGGGAACTGAGGACAGATGATATAGGTTAGCTAGAAAGTAAAGGTTCATATGGGTGATAAAGAGTTGACATAATACTCTATTAACAGCTGGACATAAGTGAAATATTATGTATGTAAAGGTGAATGAATGTGTTATTTTACATGTATTGAATGGTAGCATTTGCATTAAGAATGGTTTAAAATGTTGTTGATTTTCAATTCATTTGTGATGATGGATAAGGGGTGATTTCTTTGCATTGCAATGAGGGACAGGGGTGATTTCTTTGCAATGAGAAGGTAGAGACTGCCATTGTCTTGGATCAAGTGCAGAGAAGCAGTACTCAGTACATTGAAGTCTGGCTACCGGGGTCTAGATCAGAGGGCCATTATGGTCCTGAACTCTAAGATTATAGGTGTATATCTTTAGGGTGAGCTTAGCATCTAATGGAGTAAAGGAGTCATAGGGAAGGAGTTTAAATAACTGAGAGGCCAATAAGAGATCTGCCCTTAGTCTGATAAGACATTTGGCTTTTGCTGTTGCTAGACAATGTTGTAGTTATCTGTGGGAGAAAGTAATAAATCTACATGGTTTATTTCAAATGACTGGGATACCATACTTGTTTTTTTTTTTTGAGACAGCAATGATAAGTGGCAGGCCATATTCCAGCTGTGAGAAAATGACCCGTTTCCTATGGCAAATCTTACAGAATTGGACAAATGTGGGGATATTGTCTTAACAGAGAAGTAAAGGTAATTTAATTTCTGCCTAGTTTAGACACGGTATAAAGGTGAGAAATAAGTCAAGCCACAGTCCTAGGTATCTAAAGGAATTGACATTGTAGATGCATGTATTACTCACAGTAAATTTCTCTTAGTAATCTAGGTAGAGAGTGATTTAAATTGGGCTTGACGTTAGTGTTACAGGATATGAAAGTTGAGATGGTTGTCTGGCAGTAGTCCTAGACATTTTGTAATGTAGATAAATAAGAGCGACACTGAATGTATATTTAAAAGGTTGTGCTGGAGACTTAAGGAGGCTTTTTGATGATCCAGATAGCATAGTTAACTTATTCTTCATTAACATTTCAAAATGAACAAGAGAGATTTTTGTAAGGATGCAGCAATTTATTGGGCTGATTTATGGACAGCAATGAAAATTATATCACATTTGTATATGATGATGTTTAAATGAGGTAAGTCCCAATAAAGAATGTTAACACAAAGTGAGAGGAGTAGCGATTGAACTGCAGCATTTCATGGCACACCAGTACAATTAGTTCCTGTGCTGGAAAAGTAAACCCCTACCCTAGACACCTAAACTATACTATCAGATTAACAATACCACCTGGCACACAGTCCCTGGGTCACCATGTTATGTATCACACAAGCAAATGTGAAAGTCATGATCCTCCCAATGGACAGACCATAGTCCTCCTCCCTTGTGTGGGTAAACCAACATTTGCCCTTCATCTCTGATGTCTCCCATGCCAAGTACTGTATCAAAGCTGCTAGCCAAACCTGGGTCAGCTGAAACAATTATCAATGTATTATCTATAAGCCACAGTCATGGTCTGTTTCTCACTCCCTTAATGTCCTACTTTCTCCTGACCCATTCCCTACCATAATGATTGATGTTCTTATCCTTCTTACCCTGACAAAGGTCACCTTACTTCCTAATTCTGTCCTGGCGTATTATTGTCAATGGATAAGAAAATGCATGCACTTAGTTTAATAAGGGACAAATGCATGCTATTAGAGGAAAATCATAGTGACCAGAAATGTAAAACAGCAAAAGGACAGGGATGGAATTTATAAATTTCCAGCTATAGTTTGTCACTAGAGATGTTCGTTTAGATGGCCTGATCAATTGACTAATAAACTGTCAGCACCTAGCCACCATACCTGACACCTGTTCATGATTATCAAAGATGTTCCTGATTTTGTAATATATTTTTGTTCCATCCCTTCTAAAATGTTATACTTTTTGGCTGATTGATGATGATTATAGAAAGCAAATAGTGTCAGAAATTATAAATAAAGCATTATTAATCCTTAGAAAATGCACACTAAAGCAAATCATGTTATACTATGAACATTCTAATTGAACAGTGCCTATTAATAAAAGCATCCTTGATTCATGCCCTTTGTCCATAATTATTTTGGCTTTATCCCACATTCCAAAGGTAGCAGGTTAAAATCCACACCAGTTATACCTCTTTCAGTACTTCATATCTTTCAAAAAGGATAGTAGTGCACCTTGACTCCTCAAAAGCTAAGTTAGCAATCATGTATTCATATATAACCTGAAGACTAGTAGTGTAATATCTAGCACTAGGATGCATTACTATCACTATTTGTTGTTAGATGATGACTAGTAGTGTAATACCAAGCACTAAGATGCATTACTATCACTATTTGTTGTTAACTGAAGACTAGTGGTGTAATATCTAGCACTAGGATGCATTACTATCACTATTTGTTGTTAACTGAAGACTAGTGGTGTAATATCTAGCACTAGGATGCATTATTATCACTATTTGTTGTTAACTGAAGACTAATGGTGCAATATCTAGCAATAGAATGCATTGCTATCACTATTTGTTGTTAACTGAAGACTAGTGGTGTAATATCTAGCACTAGGATGCATTACTATCACTATTTGTTGTTAACTGAAGACTAGTGGTGTAATATCTAGCACTAGGATGCATTATTATCACTATTTGTTGTTAACTGAAGACTAATGGTGCAATATCTAGCAATAGAATGCATTGCTATCACTATTTGTTGTTAACTAAGACTAGTGGTGTAATATCTAGCAGTAAGATGTATTACTGTCATTATTTGTTGTTAACTGAAGACTAGTAGTATTGCAATATCTAGTACTAAGCTGCATTACTATCACTATCTGTTGCTAACTAAAGACTAGTGGTGTAATATCCAGCACTAGGATGCATTACTATCACTATTCATTGCTAACTGAAGACTATTAGTGCAATATCTAGTACTAGACTGCATTACTATCATTATTTGTTGATAACTGAAGACTATTAGTATAATATCTAGCACTAAGCTGCATTACTATCACGATCTGTTGTTAACTGAAGACTAATAGTGTAATTTAGATGCATTGCTATCATTATTTGTTGAGACAGACAACTATTCAAAAGTTAAAGCATAATTTGCTGGCATTCCAGGGAACATTATAATATTCCTGTTGGTCCATAGGACCTCAATGAGTGAAGCAATGGTACAATCCATAAATATTAATGAAAAGTTATGTATTTTTTGATTGGTACTCCTTCCTAGCTGATGAGTACTAATTTTACACAAAACATTTTAATGACAGTTAAAATGCTGATCTAGTAAAGGAAGAAATATATATTTATTGTAAATGCAAACCTAGAAGAAGCTAATGTTATTGTTATAGAAATTTATAGATTAAAAAAAATTCATATGAATCATGCTGTTAAGAGTGCTCAAATGAAATACTTTGATATTGAGAAAAGCTGTAGCTATAGGTTGAAGCTGTGAACATTTCCACTTCCAGTTGCATAGACATAAACTCATTCATGTCACAGACCACAAACAGTTTATATTATTTGGAACAATCCTAAATCCAAAGTCAAGGATGAAAAACAGGGACTTTGGCTGCATTCATACAATTTTAATGTCCACTACAGAAAATGGAAGGAGAGTCCAGTAGATTTTCTGCCAATGCATCCTGTACTATTATCAGCAGAAAATCTCTGCAAAGCTGTAACATTTGATGAAAACTCATCCACATCAGTACACATCATATAGTCTCCAAAGCCTTCACTTTGAAAGAAGATAAAAATGAAGCGGCAAAAAAGCATCTTTTTCACTCTGACAAGGAGCCTTTGCTGAATAACACCTACCACATCATAAGCTTATTTATTTATTTATTGTCAATTGGGTTAGCTGTATTGTGATCAAGCCTGCATTCAGAAGAACTAAAGAAAAACCTCCAAATTACAAGACTTTAGTACAGTTTTAGAAAAAGAGAAGGCATTATATATACGCACAGCAACATCATTTGAACAAAATTAACATATACTGCAAGTAATATTAGAAAGTTTTGCATATAATACATTTTTTCTAATAACTAAAAGAGTAAATTAGAGAAATGTGTCTTAGAACTAAAACATTATGTTGTAAGATGTCATGGTAAATGACACTAACACAAATTAAGCATGTTCATTATTTTAGTGTATACTAATATCTCATTGAGTAAGCAGTACATTGTGTAAATGTAAACCTATACATTCCGATTCGCTGAAGAAGATAATCAACAAATTTAAATATAGCCAACTGCAACTAGACAATTCCTTCTTTAAACTTAGTATAGCTGGGAAACCGGTTCCAAAATGCTTACATTTATATATATCCAAAAGGGTTTCTCTAGAGCTCCAACTTACATTGTGAACTTCTGGAAATGTTTGATTGACCTGGTTTTGAGTTGATGACTATTTTGACAAGAAATAATGAAAGAGAAATTAAGGAAAAAAAATAGAAGAACAAATTTCCTCTTTTACGGATGAGATTACAAATGATTTACTGTTTGAATCATTGGAGGATTTTTTTATAACATGGTTGAGTCTTTTTATAACGTGTTTGATAACATGGAGAAGTCAAGTGGCAACATTAAAAGGAGAAAGGAGAGAAGTTAAAAAGGGGCTTTGATGATTATTGTAACAAAGTAGCCTATCAAGGTCTTAATAAGATCAAAGACAAATTTCATATGATTAATAAAGAGACGGTTAATATTGAGACTATAGATGAGGACACTGGCAGTGTAACAGGTAGAGGGGAAAACATTTTTTAGAGCAATAAACCCTTCTGCAATGTTTCTTGAGGATGCAAAACAAAAGGAACAATATCAAATTGAACGGAAGGGAACACCAGCAGTTGAACAACCAAGGTTTGATGACAGGGTCCTTTTCCAACAGGGACCATAACAGTGAGGGCAGGGGTCAAAAATGGAATTAAAATAATTTAGTTCCCCTGCCAGTCAAGTTATTGTTTTTAACATTAAGAGGTATAAACTGTATAGTTATTGTTATTTGTACATTCCCCTGATGTATGCTGATCTGTTCTGTAAGGGTTTCACACTTGTTCTCTCAATCAGGTTTAATTTGGTGAGACACTTGATAGAGTTGAAGCTATATGTACATAAACTCAATTGTGCTCTTGGTTTTAAAGATTCTGAGGCAGCTACAATCTCTGAAAGAAAATTAAGTAGATATAGTGTCTACAGTCCCCCTATGGTTCTTTTTTTAGCTTCATGCAATGAGTGAAATAGACTTATGGCATCTAGCTTCAAAGGTTAACTTTTTTTTTCTAATTTAACCTTTGAAGAGAGAAAATGGATAAACAAGTTAAGGTTTTGCCATTCTATAAGGATTATTAAGCCAGATAAGGGGAGTGGAGCTGTAGTAATGGGTATATATTTTTTTATTTTCAAAAAAATGTTTGACCGTAAACAGTGAATTCTTTGTAGAAGTTACAAGAAATGAAATTAATATTGCCTACCAGAAAATGGATTTATGGTTGGAAGATTAGCTTATTAATGGGAGTTTTGACAAAAGACAGTTACTAGTACATAATGAAACCAGTTATCCTTAGGATATTTGGCTTTCTGAAGGTTCACAAGTTTGTCTTGGATCCCTTCTTATACTCCATCATCATGGCTATGGATCTAAAATGGAACCTGTTGTGATGTCCCTCCTCTGGCCAGTAATCAAGGAGCCTCAATCCTCACCACTGACTGAGGGATGTACACTTTGAACAGAAATAGATACACACAGTATTTCCAGATGCAGCTCTCTTCACCACGCACAATTTCCCTTAAGAGCACACAGGGAACACACTCTTGTCCTGAGACTGGGTTTCCCTCTCTCCTACCAGGCCCCAAATAAAACTTCACACTGACCACAACTGAAGAGTTGAGTTCTTAATCAAGTGTTCTAATCAAAGTCCTCCACCACCCTCTCTGTGAAACTAGTGCTTTGTGTCCCTTCTCCAACTAGGTGACACACACTCTTTGAGATTTGATTTTCACACACACACACACACACACACACACACACACACACACACACACACACACACACACACACACTCACACACACACACACACACACACACACACACACACACACACACAACACAAACCTGGGAATGGTTGGCACATATTTACCAGCTATGATGTCTCTGCCAAGACTATAAGGTAGATATTGCCACCAGAACATGCCAAAGCCAGCTACTCTAAGGCTCCTACCAGGGTATACAATTATACTTAGTAAAATTAACACTTCTTATTCAAATTCTGCTACCTCATTCCAGAGCAGGAAAAGGATCACTGCCTTCCCTTTGCTGTATTGTCCTAGGAAGCTGGAATAGTAGTTAAAAAAGTATGTCAAACCTGCTCCTCACTTACTACAACTAATTCCTGTTTCTATTTGTCTTAGGGAGCGCTCCCTATCAGGAATACCAGTAGTCATAGTCTACCACTCTCTATCCCCTATACCCTCTATTAGTCTACCCTCTAAACTCTCCCCCCTGCTCTTCATTTTTTTCTACTTCTTCCCCTACAACTAGCACAATCTCCCCTTGTGATATAACTATCAATGTTACAGGGAATTACCACTAGAGGGCAGTATAAGAACACTACCTACTAGTTACTTTGTTCTTAGAAAAACAAGCCCTTATACCAAGTTTTTTTTTCTTGCCTCTGATACCACCTTTATCCCCCCTTTTCTCTCTGTAATTACTCTTATCTTGTTTCCCTTCTCACCACTTAAAAGTCCCCGACCTCCTCATATACCTTACTTTGAACTTACCTTCCAATATCTCTGATTGCTTTCCTCACTACCTGCCTTCTTACCTTACTATTTGTCTCTACCCGCTCCATTCACCCTGCAGGCTCACTCCACTCCCTTACCCTACCCCCTAATTCCACCCACCCCCATTACTTCTACACTTATACCTCTACTGCAACACCCTCCACATAAACAACCAATCACATTCTACTGCTCGTTGCCATACTAGATTACTACTAGACAATTACATATTGTTACTAGTTATAACACTATCTCAGCAGGTATTACTTCTCTCCAACCCTCCTCTTTCTCAATCCCTTCCACCTCCAACTAACTTATAATCCCATCTCACAATGCCAAGTACACCTATGTCTAAACAGGTGAAGCTATTGCTCATTTATGTTCTCCTAACTTTTTTATCTGTACCATATATACTAACCACTTATGAAAACCTCACCTACTCTGAATTTCACTATCCCTACAAGCAAACTTGCCCACTTACCCAGGTAGCCTCTTAAAATCATGTAGGCATAACAGCTACATCCAATTACTTACTCTCAAAGTATCATAGACTAGCCCATATTACTTACCCTCATCATAGAAAATCACCAAATCTACTCCATACATTCCTAAAGCTCTCACATAGACTCAAACAACATCCCCTTCTGCATGGGGACATCCATCCCAACCCTGGGCCAAACAATAACACACCACCTGCCCCCATGCATCCAATCCTTCCACCTGTAATAACCCCTTTAGCACTCCCAATTCTCTCTCTCTATAGCTCACCTTAACATACAGAGCTTAAACAATAAACTTGCCCAACATCACACTCTCTTAGACGTACACTCTTTTGATATCCTATGTCTAACAGAAACCTGGCTTAAACCTGCTACCCAGGACAATGAAATAATCCCACCTGGATATAATATTTTGAGGGCAGACCGCAAAACCAAAAAGGGTGGTAGGGTGGCAATATCTGGCCTGCAACTAACTCCATTTAATGTACAATTACCTTCACTAGGGAACACTTAAATTCTTATCACAAAACTTCAGATCAATATTTCCAAAGCTATTTATATTATATGCTCTTACCTTCCCCCTGGTAATAACATCAACTCCCTTGAAAATATTCGTAGCTGGCTCTCGGCTTACTACCCTCAAGAAACCATAGTGTTGGGTGACTTCAATATAGACTGGAATAGCTGTACCTCTACCAAGCCAACTTCCCACCTAAACCTATATGGCTTTTCCCAAACCATCACCACTCCTACTAGGATCAATAAACCTAATAACAAAGAAAGCACCTTAGATTGGATCCTAATAAACAGTCACCCCTCATATATAAAGCAGGAATCCTTCCTGATGACATTAGTGACCACTCACTCACTTATATCATCAGACATAAGATCAATATTCCCAAACCGACCAGTTGCAAAATTTCTCGGTCCAACAGAAATTTTAACCCAGAAAACTACCAAACAGAACTTGAGGCATGTGACTGGTCACCCCTAAAATATCTCCAACTTGAGGAAGCAGTGTCCTAGTTTAACTCCAAATTCTTACAAATACTGGACTATCATGCCCCTACTCGCTCTATTAGAAATAGGAATAAACCTGCACCTTGGCTCACTAAAGAGACTAGGCAAAAGATCCTAACAAGAAATAAAAGCTGGACTAAATGGTGAACTACAAAAAACTTTATAGACCATCAAATATTTAGACAGCTAAGAAATGCCACTAAAAAATCAATACTTCTCGATAAAAAAACTTTTATTTTCACCTCCAACAATCTCACCAACACAAACCACAAAAGTTCTTGTCAGGTATTAATAGACTTCTATGTCCAGGCCACTCTAAAACACCTACCCCATCAGAAACCGCTAGTGACAATCCCAAGCATATAGCAGATGCCTTTAATACCATCTTTACTGATGCTATCCAATCTCTAGCTAACTCCCTACCTCCTGCCTACACAAACTTACCGCCCAACACTAATACCTTAGCTCCTGCATTCCATTTACAAACAGTTCCTACATCTCTCATCTGCTCCCTTCTTCAAAAACTCAAGCCATGCACTCCCTCCGCTGATGGTCTCCCAGCAGAATATCTGCAATTAGCAGCAAAGGTTCTAGCCTATCCAGTCTCTATCCTAATAAATAGAACCATTAAGGATGGAACTATACCATCCCTCTGGAAAACCTCCCATATTATCCCACTTCACAAAGGTGGCAACTCAACTGAACTGTCAAACTTTCACCCAATAGCCTTACTTTCTCCTTTAGCAAAAATCATGGAAAAATGTATCCACCGCCAACTTCTTGATCACCTACTCCAAAAGAACTTACTTGCTGACTGCCAGCATGGTTTTAGGCCATTCCATAGCACTATCACTGCCCTCCTATCGTTCACTGACTGCATCAGCAAATACCGTAATAATAATACTTTATCCTCCACACTCTTCCTTGACCTCTCAAAATACTTTGATATGGTTAATCATCAGCTTCTTTTAAATATACTTGAATCCTTCTAACTAGACACACAGACATTAGAATTTTTCAAGTCCTATCTAATCAATAGGCAGCAGGCTGTGCTCTGGGACAATATTCTTTCCAAGCATCTCCCTATTTACCTTGGTGTCCCTCAAGGCTCTATTCTAGGCCCTCTTCTATTCTCAATTTTCATCAATGATCTTATTACAGCAATTCCTCAAGCGACCTGCATACAATATGCTGATGAGTCTACTTTATTATGTTCTGCCACTACCTCATCTGAACTCCAATCCCTCACCCAAAGTGTGTTTAATATTGTTGAAAACTGGTTCCAATGTTGCTGCCTTCTGAATCCCAAAAAAAAAACTAAATTACTGCTCTTTACTCCTACACAAAAATCTTCCACAATAGAATTCACAGTTACATCTAATAATGGCACTGTCATATCACCTGACCCAACAACTAAACTCTTAGGAATAACCATTGACCACAACCTTAACTTTGACACTCACATTAACACCACTATAAAAGCAGTTAACAGAAAACTCAGCACTCTTTACAAAATTAAACCCTTCCTTACTCCTCTAGCCAGAACTACTATCGCCCAAACCCATCTCATTTCCACCCTCCTCTATGCCTCACCCATCTATACTAATCTATCCAAAAATAACCTCAACAAACTGGCAACTGCCTACAACAGCATTGCCAGATTTGCCACTAGCCCCCCTTCTAGAACCCACCATTGTCATAAACTTAAACAGCTAGGATGGCTGGAGCTACCCAATCAACTTCTATTACATCAACTTACTATCACCCACAAATCCCTCTATCATCCTAGTAATACCCCAACTCTCACTAGCCTTATCATTCCCTACAAAAATCTTACAACTCTATGCTCAGCAAACAAGGTACTAGTATCTATGCAACAAATCCAATAATAAGTCAGGAGATTCACTGTTCTCAAATACAGTGGGGAAAGCCTGGAACCTTCTTCCTACTGAACTTACATCCCTCACTTCGACACAACACTTCAAAAAGCAACTCAAAGAATACCTTAAAACTCACTGGCTATGCCCATGCACTTATCCAGACTAATATTTCACTGCCTCCTTTTCTCCACTGTACTCTCTTCTCACATCTTTAACCTCAATGATAATGATCTGTAAGTGACCTAAAGTTTGTTTGCTTTTTTCTTAGTCCTCCTCATGCACCTCTGCAGATCACAAACTTCCTTTACAAGATTACTACTGTAAGAATTATGTCTTTTGTTTGTATGTTTGTTTGTTTGTTTGTTTGTGTCTTTCGGCTTTTCCCAGTTAGGGGTCACCACAGCGGCACTCCGGTCCGCTAATGATTGGTAGTGGATTTTTACGTACGGCGTTACCAGCCCTGATGCACAACCTTCAATGAAGGCATGCCCCATTGACGTATGCCTCCACACAGAAGACGCTCTAGCCTAAAATTTGAGTGTACTCATTTTAATATTATCTGTTTAGCAGAGATTATCTCCCCGGGCCTCTACTGAAAAAGGACATACATCCAGTTAGACTAGCCCGGTCAACAAATGTAAAATAAAATAAAATAAATAAAAACTATTGTAGGGCAATAGTGGGTAAGTTTGATGCATACATTAGTAACATCAGAAATGCGCTCAGCCTACAGGGAGTTTATTGAAGCCCCAGCATAGTGTAGGCACTACCTCAGTGTTAAACAAACAACTGCTGCTCCTTCTTCCTCCAATAATGAAACAACTCTGACCCAAATGAGCCACCGAATGTGGCAAAAATGACAAACAGCAAGGCAAATACCAAACTTTTATTCTCTAGCGTTTCAGTGTCACCACCTTCAAGGAATATCAAACAGTAACAAATATTTACACACATTTTTATACCTTACACAATTAACATCAATTGTTAACCAATTAAATAATCACTTGACCTTGAAAGCAAACATTTCCAATTTAAATCATTATTTAAACCATTAGGCACAAACGTTTTATATTTTAAAATATAAATACTCTCTTTATACAACAGTTTCTGCTTTAATACATTCTCATCATCACAGAAACATTCCACAGCTTCTAAAACTGTACCTTGTAACATAGCAGTGTCACTACCATGAAACATTTTAAAATGTGAAGCAATTATTTTGTCTTCCTTCCTATTCCTAATATCTCTTATATGCTCCACGAATCTGACACGGAATTCCCTTTTAGTTTCCCCTATATAGAACAAGTTGCACAGACATCTCAATGCATAAACCACCCCTTTACTTCTACATGAATAAACATCTCTAGGTTCAAATTTGACCCCATTTATATTATTAAAAGTGTTCACAATATTTACACAAACATTACATCTATTACAGCATGATGTTCCCTTCACCACTAATGTATTTGGTATACTCACAGCTGGTAAACAAAACCTACCATTTACTACTATATCTTTTAAATTTCTTCCCCTCTTATAGGAGAAAAGGGGTTTTCCAGGTAAAATCCCCGCCAAAAATCTGTCCTCCAACAAATATTTCCAATAATATTCTATTAGTGTTCTTATTTCCTCACTTTTGATATTGTACACAGATACATAATAAATTGTATCTGTCACATTTCTAGTCGCCTCTTTATGGTCAGGTACCCGAACACCACACCTCACTCCATAACTAGATCTATTATTCCTTCCACCTTTGTTCTTATATATTCTTTCCCATACTCTAGTTTGGGCCTCCTTTAAAATACTAGGCTCATAGCCCCTACTCAAGAACATGCATTCAGTTTGTTCCATTTCCTTCCCAGCATATTTTCATCACTACATAGTCTAGAAATATGGACTAATTCCCCATTGGGTAAAGCCCTCAATACATGAGGAGGATGGCAACTAGAAGCATGGAGATATTGATTACCATCCACAAACTTTCTATGTATACTGGAAGAAACACTCCCGTCAATATTTCCTTCCAAAATAAGATCTAAATACGTCACTTTACTCCCTTTCTTTAATCCATCAAATGATAGACCAAACGGGTTTCTGTGCATCTCCAGTATAAACTCATCCACTTCATTTAAACCTCCATCACACACAAATATCAAGTCATCTATAAATCGAAACTAAAAATCAACATATCTCTTCATAAAACCCAACTTAAATAAAAATTGTTTCTCAAAAAGAGACATAAAAAGATTGGCATACATGAGGGCAAATGCTGCCCCCATTGCCGTACCCTGTCTCTGTCTATATAACTCATTGTTAAAATAAAAATAGTTGTTTTTCAAACAAAAACTAACCATATCTACTACAAAATTAGAAAAAGGACTATCCCCCATAAAATGTCCAATGGCCTCCAGACCATCTTCGTGTTTAATGGAGGTATACAAACTCCTTACATTGAGTACCAACCAAAACTTATCCTTGTTCCACACCAACGGGGAAATTCTATGTAGTAAATCTAAACTGTCCTGTATATATGCTGGGGATGCCTTGACATAAGGTAGCAGTATTTTATGTAATACTAAACCTATATTATGTAAAAAATACTTGCAAGCAGAAATAATGGGTCTACCAGGTGGTTCCTCCATACTCATGTATTTTTGGTAAACAGAAAAAAACAGCTATTTCACTATTCCGATTAAAAAGTCTGTCCCTAACATCCTTCTCAGTAAAATAACCCATCCTGACACTATTGTCAAGCATCCTTTCATACTCAACTACTGCTTGCTTGTATTTGTTTATACTACATTTTTCATATACATCAACATCATCTAAATGGTTCTTACACATATTATAATATTGAAATGCATTCATAATCACAATCTTATTCCCTTTGTCAGAAGGTTTTATTACTATATCCTTCCTTTTTTTCTAGGATTATATTAGGGTTAGATTATATGTTATTCTATGTCTCTCTAATGACATAGCATCACAAACATTTCCACCTCCAAATCCTATCATGGACCCAAATTGTGAAATACATGGGTTCTCAAAAGGTGGCATAAACTTGTTAAATGTTGGTATAAAAGACATATCAATCCCACATTGTACATTCTGGAGCATATTTTCTTCCATAACATTGTCATACATTCCCCCAGCATCGTCAGTACAAGAAAAGAAACTTTCGTCAGAATCATTAATCAAAGAATTATTTCCCATTACAATATCAATGCCTGAAATCCTAGCAAAATAATTTTTTAAATATATTTTTCTTAAAAATCTGAACATTTCTTGCCTTACCACATGTCCTCTAGGTAATACTGTGGGCAAAAACATGAGCCCTAAATTTAACACAGAGACTTGTTCCTGCATTAAGCTACAACAAGATAAATTAACCAATAAACTTGGTACAGTACATGACTCACCATCTGAATCTTTTATTGAAATAGTGTCCATTGTTTTGTCCCTGTTTGAAGTTCACTTTATACCCTCTCCCTGTATCACCGTTGTTAGACCCAAAGTTCCTCGTTCGTTTCTGTTCCTGACGAAACTGCTGTTGTGGCTGCTGCTGTCTTTCTTGATTCCGAAAGGTTTGCGCATGTTCCGCTGGTTTTTCCAGTTGTGGTAACTCAGGAAAATCGTCGCTTATGTCGATCTCATAATGGCTTTCTTCACCCAAGGCGATAAATGATGCAAAGCACTCCTTTTAAACTTAACGTGCTGACGTTTCCGATTCCCCGCCTTCCGATTGGATGAAAACGTGAAAGCAAGCCCAGCCTCATATTCATTCACATCCCTCGTCAATTTAGATTTCTTTTGCTCCACAAGTTCAGCTTCCAATGAGAGTAGATTTTTATTAGTCCTCTCCAAAAAACTTTTAATACTCTGGACTCCCATAGAGCTACTAATAGTCTGAGACAGAACCACTAGTTCCTGTCTTAACTTCTTGTGTTTAATTTGGTCTCTCTCTAGCAAAATGTGTAACCATTCGATCACACATTTGTGTGAAGCCTTAAACCAGTGCTCCTTGAACTGTTTATCTATCAGACAGTTCAAATCAAAAGGAGTACTGGGATTTTTAACAAATCTTAGTCCTTTAGGTGTAATATCCAGATCGATATATCTTTGCAGACCCAAGATATTAAAATACGTTTTCGTCTCTTTTTCCAACAACTTTTCATATTTATCGCACAGCTCTCTCATGTCACTGTCTGTCCCACAGAATTAAGGGGATCAAGTACTCTTTTTGCTCTTTCTTTCACAAAAGTCTCAAACAATGGACCCATAACTGTACCAATTGGTCGATCCTCCAAAGTTCCACCCATGATATGCACAGAGCCATTTAAATACTGCTCCATAGTTCTCTGGGAACCCCCTTAGGCTCCCAAACCACCAACGGCTCCCACAAGGGGCACTGGTTCCTCCCGAAATATACGAGGAACATCCATGCTAGGGTCAGACGCCATACCCCAACACAAAAACTAAACAAACAACTGCTGCTCCTGTTAAAGTTTGAGGAATGTGTGCTTGATTCCTCTCAGAGATTGCTGACATATCATAGTAGGTGTGCAAGTGTGTTCTTGCAGACCCATCTATGATCACTCACAATCACATATGTTATGTCAAAGACATGGGAATCCTGTCACTATTAGTCTGATATTGTCCATGACTGTATGTTCTTCTGTCTACTGTTGTCCATTAGCCTGTTACTATGCATCCTGCTTGGTTGAGACCTGTGCTTACACTACATTCATATTCAGACAACTCATTTTGCACAGCTTCACAATATGCACCTAACCTGTATTGTATATACCATCCCTGATATATGTCCTCTCCATTGTTCATGTCACGATACTTATATCACAAAGGATCTTCTCCACTGATATGTTACCTTGTGTGACAGTCACATAATAATCAATAACTGTACAGTCTGTACTGTATCATGCCGATATGTCATTAGTTATCATGTTACAACTTTCATCATTGACTTGTCCTCATCTGCTGTACATTACCGTGTTTCACCTGTCCCCTTCCCCGTGTTCATTCCTAAAATTCATCAGTGTGTCCCTTTTCAATACAAACATTCCCCTGACTATTTATTTATAATGCAGTCTATGTACCCTTACTGATCATTTACATAGCTTTTATTCAGTATGCCCAAAACAGGTTTCCGGAATACTCTGCACTGCATGCACTTTCATGTAATTTGTTGGAACGATATAGATTGCATTATTAATAACCCTGGTAATCACTGGGGCTTTCCATGCAATCCTGCAGACCTAATTTGCCAGTAGGTAAACAAGCTTACATGTCTGCTGGTGTCCATGTTGATTTACATGGTTTCCTGGCTGGCAGCACTGTTACTGGCCATGAAACCACGCTTGTTTCCATTTAGTTAGTGCTGCTGCTCACCAAGCAAACATGTAAAGTCCATGTAGGCTTTGCGCTCAGCCTACAGGGAGTTTATTGAATCCCCAGGATAGTGTAGGCACTACCTCAGTGTTAGTTTATTGAATCCCAGGACAGTGTTGGCAGTACCTCTGTGTCAGCTGCTTATGTACTGCAACTGTGAATAATTAGTCTGAGGGAGAAGGAAGATACAACAACAATTTAGACTACCTGACCTGCATTGAGTGTATCAGATACCCTTACAAAGAGAAGAAGTAACTTGTAGCAAGCTTTTAAATGGAAGTGAACAGCACACAGGTCTCATTTCACTTCAGTAATAGCCAAACTCTCTTGCCGTTGCTGAAGACTGTTTTTCAATGTCATGTCATTTTATCATACATTTAAAGGACAATGATATAAAATGACCAGTGTATTGCATGCCTGAGAGAACAGTGCAGATAGGAGAAGAATGGACACAATCCAAAGAGAAACCATTTTATCATACATTTAAAGGACAATGATATAAAATGACCAGTGTATTGCATGCCTGAGAGAACAGTGCAGATAGGAGAAGAATGGACACAATCCAAAGAGAAAACATTTTATCATACATTTAAAGGACAATGATATAAAATGACCAGTGTATTGCATGCCTGAGAGAACAGTGCAGATAGGAGAAGAGTGGACACAATCCAAGGAGAAAACATTTTATCATACATTTAAAGGACAATGATATAAAATGACCAGTGTATTGCATGCCTGAGAGAACAGTGCAGATAGGAGAAGAGTGGACACAATCCAAAGAGAAAACATTTTATCATACATTTAAAGGACAATGATATAAAATGACCAGTGTATTGCATGCCTGAGAGAACAGTGCAGATAGGAGAAGAGTGGACACAATCCAAGGAGAAAACATTTTATCATACATTTAAAGGACAATGATATAAAATGACCAGTGTATTGCATGCCTGAGAGAACAGTGCAGATAGGAGAAGAGTGGACACAATCCAAAGAGAAAACATTTTATCATATATTTAAAGGACAATGATATAAAATGACCAGTGTATTGCATGCCTGAGAGAACAGTGCAGATAGGAGAAGAGTGGACACAATCCAAAGAGAAAACATTTTATCATACATTTAAAGGACAATGATATAAAATGACCAGTGTATTGCATGTCTGAGAGAACAGTGCAGATAGGAGAAGAATGGACACAATCCAAAGAGAAAAAATTTTATCATACATTTAAAGGACAATGATATAAAATGACCAGTGTATTGCATGCCTGAGAGAACAGTGCAGATAGGAGAAGAGTGGACACAATCCAAAGAGAAAACATTTTATCATACATTTAAAGGACAATGATATAAAATGACCAGTGTATTGCATGCCTGAGAGAACAGTGCAGATAGGAGAAGAGTGGACACAATCCAAAGAGAAAACATTTTATCATACATTTAAAGGACAATGATATAAAATGACCAGTGTATTGCATGCCTGAGAGAACAGTGCAGATAGGAGAAGAGTGGACACAATCCAAAGAGAAAACATTTTATCATACATTTAAAGGACAATGATATAAAATGACCAGTGTATTGCATGTCTGAGAGAACAGTGCAGATAGGAGAAGAGTGGACACAATCCAAAGAGAAAACATTTTATCATACATTTAAAGGACAATGATATAAAATGACCAGTGTATTGCATGCCTGAGAGAACAGTGCAGATAGGAGAAGAATGGACACAATCCAAAGAGAAACCATAGCTGCATCGCTGCAAGCTGTACTCATAACTGATTGTGTGATCACACATTGCAATAGGTCTGGAAGGAGCACATACAAACAACTGAGAGTTTACGAATGTATTTGTCTTGTTAATACTGTGGAGGAAATGGGATTTGCTTGTTTGCACAATGGTTTGCTTTCCTGCTGCAAAGTTTTTTCTGTAGCAACGAGAAATAAGACACCCCTAGTATACTTTCTAGGTTCATTAGAAGGATAGATCAAATCCAGAGTTATGTAAAAATCTGTAAGGTGTGTTAAAACCTATTTTGTAATGTTGTTTATGTTTTCCTTTTTTAACATACTAATATTTGTGTGGCACACAGCTTAGAACAAATACGGTGAAATGGCTAAATAAATTAAAATTAATAGAAATTGTTTCTATGATAAAGACAGCATAAATTGAAGCTGTGAATCAAGTGTGTGTAGCACAGCTGGTAAACATGATAAATCACACAGCACATAGTATATGTAGATCAGGAGTCTTGTCAAACATTTATCTTTTAGTCACGGAAACTAGTAAACATTTTTACCATAATAATGCGTGTTATGATTTGCCTGTCTTGGCAACTTGAGATGACCAAGGCATTTGACACAAATCCACATTTGGGTATTACAGAGTAACTGTCTCAAGTGGGCATAAATACCTACAACACCAAGTGGACAGACAAATGGATCACATGCATGACAGATAATATTGACAACATTAATGGCATGGGTTACATTCATTCAGATGTGGATTGTGGCATATATATGCCATACAAACCTGTCAATTAGCCAGGATTGTTTGTAATTTAAACTGCAGGTGTAATGGTGTCCCTCTTACCACCTCTGAAAGATGTTAATTCTTAAGAAATGTGTGCTTGATTCCCCTTATAGATTACTGGCAAATCATGACTTTTGTACACGTGTTGTCATGCAGAATCACTTATAATAAATCACAATTACATATTTTATGTGAATGACACAGATTAAAGGTGGTATTATTCTGATTCTGATATTGTCCATGACTGTGTGTGCTTTGGTCTACTGTTGTCCGTGAGCTTGTTGTTATGTGTCCTGACTGGCTGAGACCTATGCTGAAATTACATTCCTATTCAAACAACTTATTTTGCATATCTTCACAGTACCTACCTCCTATTCTATATACCAACCTTGATAAATGTCCTTTCCAATGATCATGTCAGGATACCTATATCACAACACACCTTCTCCACTGATATGTCAACTTGTGTGACAGCCATAATATATAATAACTGTGTGATGATATGACTATACCCACACAGGAGATGTAAACAGCAGTACATACTGTATTATTTAGATATGTGATTACTGCTCATGCTAAAACTGTCTTGTCTTTATGGTGTATGTACATTGACATGCCTTCATATGCTGTACATTACCATGTTTCAGTTGTCCTCTTCCTCTGTGTTCATTCCTACAATTCATGTGTGTGGCCCTTTTCAATACACACACTTCCCCTGAATAACTATTTATAATGCAGTCTATGTACCCTTGCTGATCATCATGAAAACTTTTATTCTGTATGCCTAAAAGAGGTTTGCACAGTACTCTGCACTGACCACATTTTCTTATAATGTGTTAGAACTTTATGCATAGCCTTATATTAAGCCCTGGTAGCCATTGTAGCTGTCCATGCAATCCCGTAGAACTTGGTAGCATGTAGGTAAACATGCCTGCATGTCTGTAGGTATAGACCAGAAACAGACAGTATACAATTTCAAAATAGATACATTATATCCTGTATGCTTTGCCACCACGCAAACATGATAAGCGGCAGTGCATGGCAGTCAGCACACATACTTAATAATGACTATGAAAATGTATAGCTGCTCCTTGTCAGTTTCTGTGGCAGCAGGTGTACATATCAGGCTGTAATACAGGTGAGCCTCAGTTCTAATCCAGTAAAGTCTAAAGTTTTATTTCAGTTGTTATAGTTTACATTATACTACAGTTAACATGAAAACAATAATTAAAAATGGAAACAACTATCTACAGCAGTTTATTGGGTATACACAGGATATCAGATATATATTAAATGTGTTACTGTGGTTATCAGAATAATTATTGCTCTACAGTTACACATTTATTTCTGAACTGTCATATCACACACATACATGGTTAAACAGTATGTATAAAGCTATTGAGGAGGTCTGACAAACAATGTCTCAGTTACAATGAACATTTTCACAGTAATGACTGTAGAAATAGATGCAGTTTACCCTTTCCTGTGGTAAGTGGTATAAGTTAATGCTCACAATACAGTTGAGCTAGCACACTCTCAACTTTATTAATGCTTGTTCACTCAATCTTAAAAAAAATGTAAACATAATTATAAATAAAAATAAGTTTGTATATCACTGTACCTTATATGAATGATATGCGTGATAGAGTATATACTGAATATTATGTTTCTGTAAGTATAATTATCGTCTCTGGCCTTGGGTGGCCTTCAGCTCTGAATGATGCTCATACACACATGAATGTATAAACCAGGACCATGTCACGTCACACACATACATGGTTAAACCCTCACTTTATCATGTGTAGTTATATATAATTAACAAGCATGTCTGCCAAGCACAGTATGAAAAATTAGTTCTGTGAAAGAGTATGTTTTGTCTATGTTGCATAGGCTTGAATCCCACATTATACAAATTATTTTTATCAGTGTGTAAAGCCCCACAACAAATGTGTCAGGTCATATAATTTACACCCCCAATACATGACTACAAAGTTAACTCAGCTAACAGGTACATCGGCATCCAAACTAAAAACTAATGCCAATTGTCACATTACCCTTCTCAGTTCATAAACTGCTTTCCCCTCTGTTTGGCACTGTTGCTCTCTGCTTAATGATGAACAAACACAGTTGGCATGTTTGTTCGAATTTGCACACTAACAGTAAATGAGGTAACATGAATTAGCGGGAAGACACTCTTCACTATTCCTGTTTTCCTTGAGTGGATATGTCTGAAGCTAGAAGGGAAGGTGCCCAATTTAGGGCTTAATGGTGAGGTGTAGAGAAGTCCAGAATCTTTATTGGACTCCTTGTAAAGTTCCATACCTGAAGGCTCTTGCAGGGGGACTATACTAGCTCCCAGTACAAGTTTGAGGCATGGAATAGTCTGGCCAAGGCTGTCTACAGTGTGACTGGCATTCCAAACACTGGAAAACAGTGCAGGCACCATTTTAATGACCTCAAAAGCTGCAGGCAGGATGCACTCAACCAGTGGCTAGATGAGTTTAATACTACTGACATCTCACAGTTGTGTAAGTATACAGATAAAGAGGTTTTATATTTGTCAGAAAGCTGCATTTGGGCAAGACTGATATGTATAATACATTTCTCTTATTTTCTCCTTTTCATCTTATGGCCAATCAAGAAAACATGCAGGGCATTTGGAAAGACTGAGGGAAGCAAAGGGTATGTTTGCAGTACAACTTAAGTATTATTTTAGCTACGGTATTGCTCTTCTATGCACTACTAGCAAATTAAGCTTGCATATCTTAACTGTAAAATCAAAGTCAATGTCAAAGTAAACTTCGTTGTCATTAAGATTAGCAAATGCAACGTATCACCGGACGAAATTTCATTGCTTCAGGCTCATGTGCATTGAAAACAGTTTTCATAAGAGGGTGAAGGAAGCATGTAATTGAAGAAATTCTAGACAGTACAGATATAAATACACCCACATAGATAACTTACCCACCACCATTTTTAAGATAGAATAGGAGCATAGCATAGTTCACAGATCCCATCAGTGGTACGGCAGTGGAATGAGTAAAAAGCACAAGTGCAAGTAATAATTTAGTTCAGATTGCATAACTTAGATAAACAAAATAATTTAATTCTACAACAGTAAAGACAGTCCAAAGGATTCAGCAAATGTCTGTGCAGGAATAACATATCCTGCACGGAAGGGACTATTCCTGTGCAGCATGGCAGCGCGTCATGCATATGTATGAAGGCATGCTGCTGTGCTGTCATACTTACATGGGGATGTGTATGAGCAAGGGGAGGGTGTTTGAGAGCAGTGCTCTCACAACACACAGGGCCCCTGCACACCAGAATTGCTGTACAGCAATTTAAAAAGAGCAAGATTGCTCTCAACCCATTGGAGTAAGCAATCTGGGCAAAGCCATAAGGGACAACTGGTAAAGATTGCTATTACAAACTTAGAAAGTTGATAGAATAACAGGTTTTGCATTAGCATGAATATTGGGAAGGGTATGAAGTCTAAAATGCACACCTCTTAACCCATTAGAGTAAGAAATCTGGACAAAGCCGTAAGGGACAACTGTGAAATATTGGTATCACAAACTTAGAAAGTTGATAAAATGACAGGTTTTGCATTAGTATGAATGTTCTGAAGGGTATGAAGTATAAAATGCAAATGTCTATCATTATTGTCAAACTTCAATCTATAATGATGTGCCAGAGAGCCACAAGTTAATGAAAAGTGGACCAAGAATATAGGGAAAAAATCCGGACATACTGTGACAAGTTATATGTCATCAACGTTTGCAAAGCATCCCAACAAATAAATCTGTTTTTCTAGTTGTTCTCATTCTAATTGTGCTTATTTCCATATGGCACATTATATTCATAACATTTTTAAATTCATTGAACGAAGGAGGTGTATCTGAAATCCAATTTCTAGTTATTATTTTCCTGGCCACTGCTAGGATAGACCATAACAAGGGAAGCTTAATCTTTTTAACACATTGAGGTACAGGTGTGTTGAATAATATAAGAGACTTAGAAATAATGAAATTATCTGTAAAAAGAGCCTGCAAAAATTCATTAATTGACTTCCAGTATTCTTTCAACTTAATACAGTCATAAAACATATGAGCCCAGTCAGCATTAATTTCTACATTACATCTCTTGCATAGATTATCTTTATTATTTATTTTATTCATCATCAAAGGTGTATAAAAAGATCTATGTAAAAATGTCCATGTATAAAGTCTCCAGACAATGGAAGATGTAGTTCTATAAGCAGATTCCAATATATATTGTTTATCTTGTTGAGTTGGTGGGTCCCCACTAATAGAGGTGAAATAATTCCAGTATGAATCTACACTGTAAAAAGTTTCTTGTCTGATAATTTTATGTATATATGAAAGTTTACCTTTATCAGAAACTTTATGCTGTAAATTTAATATCAAGTAATCAATCAGTTTTGGAATAGATTCTTTAACTGTTATAGACATTAGATCTATTCTATCAATGAGATGTTGTCTAAAGATCTGAACCTCTAACCAGCAAGTTTCTCTTACATCAAATTCTTGTTTTAAGAAATCTAGATTTTAACTTTATTATCAGATATCAGCTGATACCAGTACTTTAGATCATTATCTATAGCTAAATGAGCTCCTTCAGAAGTAGATGACATAAGCATACCCTGAGTATACATTATAGGGAATACAATAAAATTCCATTCCCTATACTTAGGGTGCATGAATATAAAGTTACGATAACTAATAATAATATTTAATGGGTAACAAACCATATGTTTAGGTGTAATAGGTGAAGTACAAAATTCCTTTAGCAACCACAACATGGAGTTATTTACAATCATATTTTTATGTGTTAAGGAGATTTTCATGAAGTGCATACTAATTAACTCCCAATAATCTTTCCATTTTGCGATATATGATAGTATGAATGTTCTGAAGGGTATGAAGTATAAAATGCAAATGTCTATCATTATTGTCAAACTTCAATCTATAATGATGTGCCAGAGAGCCACAAGTTAATGAAAAGTGGACCAAGAATATAGGGAAAAAATCCGGACATACTGTGACAAGTTATATGTCATCAACGTTTGCAAAGCACAGCCCCCAACAAATAAATCTGTTTTTTTTTTTTTTTTCACATCTGCAATAAAGTTTAAGCGTAGTTGCATGGGAGTGCCCGTCACTTAGCTATGCTTAGCCCAGCTTAAATGTCACGAGAAGTTAAATACCAATAGACAACCAACATAAGCAGTAATGCAATAGTGTACCGGTCAGAGCGTGTGCCTTGCATGTAGTCATTCATGGTTTGAGCCTCACTAAAGCAATTTCCATTTTGTATGTGAAATCATTACAATTTTAATTTATTTGTATATTTAAGTAGGAAGTAACTTATATTTCAAACCGGAGTACTGTATTATGCCCAGATGTGAGGTGTCAGTGTAATAAAGTTGTGAAACCCCATACAAACTCAAGTGCCTCATACAGTATAGTCACACAAGAATACATATAATGAAAGCACATTGGCCGATGTCAGAAAAGGTAAACAAATTTGTAATATATCAGGAATGATGAATCAATCCCATACAGGTGGTAGTCCATAAAATAAAACATAAGCAATGCTAAGCATTGCACAGCTATGCTGACCGGGTGTAAGCATTGTGTAAATATGAATGCTAAGCAATGAGTATCCCAAATAAGTGGATTTGCCCATTGGTAAGCAGTGCTGAACCTTCCCATGTAAGCACTGTTTTGAGGGGTGAATTATTAGGACAAGTGTTAGGTGTTGAAGGGTTACCTGGGTGGAGAATTTGGTTAATAGTGCTCTAGAACTTATTAGGGTTACAGGATTGTGATGACTGAGGCTGGTGATAGAAATTCTTCTTATCTTGATTAATCTGCTTTTTAGTGAGATTTCAGAGATCCATGTAAGTTTGGAAATGGCTTACAGATTTAGTTTTGGACCAGAGTTTTCATACAGAGTGTCTTTTGTGCATGAGAGTATGAGTTGTATGTGATAGCCAGGGAGAGGTATAAGATTTGACTCTGACAGTATGTAAAGGGGCAAGAGAGTTAAGAATTTTAAGAAAAGTGGAGTTAAAGAGATAGCATCATCTAGGGGTAATGTAAAGAGCGAGGTCCAGTTAGTTTTAGAGAGGATGAGATTAAATGTGTCACGGGTAAAAGTGGATAATTTTCAGATTTCTTTGTATTTCTGAGGTTTGGGGATGTGAGGGGGGGGGGTTCTGAGGGTTTGTATGGTGCAGTGATCACTGATGGAGTCAGGTAATGTAGCAGTATGAGAATAGAGGCTGGGATTGGTAACAAGGATCCAGACAATGATAGAGCTATAGTTAGTGGACTTGTTAAGGAATGTAGGAGAGGAAATGAGCTGGGTGAAACCATATAGTTTGATGCTAGCAGAACGTGAGTTACTGGTGAGGGTAAGCCAATTGATATTAACATCACCCAGTATAATGGTTTCATTAGAGATGTGGTCAGATAACCAGTTAAGAATCTGCTCTAATATAGGTATATTGCCACCAGGTAGTATATAGATGGCAGCAATTGTTATGGTCTTGTGAGGATTGGGTTTAAAGTTGGCTATAAAAAGCTCAGCAGGGAAGAAAGAGGGAGGTGGATTACGTAGGAGAGTTAGAGTTAGGAAGTTGGAATACAGAAACTCCACCTCCTTTCTTATGGGTTCTGTCTAGATGAAGAATGTTGTATCCTGGGGGGAGAAATTCTTTGTCAGAAATATGAGGTTTGAGCCAGGTCTCTGCGAGAGGGACTATGTTAGGAGAGTACCGAGTAATCAAAGTGTGAAATTCTGTAATTTTGTTCAGGATACTATGGATACTGATGGAGAGGAAAAGAGAGATGCTTAGGAAGATACTTACCAGTGTTTAGGGGAGTGTGTGTGGTTGTGAAAGGAGCAGTCTGCTTAGCTTGAGGTCCAGGGTTTGGGTGAATGTCACCAGAGATTAGGAGAGTGTAAGATGAGTGAGAGAGATAGGATATGAGTGAGTATGGGTTGGTTAATTTTAGTTTTACAAGATTAGGTGTAGGAGTTGTGGGAGGTAATTTAATTTTTGGTAAGTGAAATTCGGATAAGGAAAAGAGTGAGGGTGATATAGTGAAGAAGTGGTGAGTATTGGAGTGAGTAGTGTGGTAAGAGGAAGTAGGGGAATTAGGATAGAGAGTGAGATGAATGTGGAAAGAAGTCAAATGGAAGCAGAACAGTAGAAGGAGGAATAGTAATAAGGGGAGGAGAGAGGGGGAGAGGGCAGAAGAGGTCATGATAGTGTGAAAAGTAGTAAAATGTAAGTAGAAGTAATAGGATAACAAGATGAAGTGAAAAGAGGAGTGTATGCTTGAGGGAGAGAGTAAAGGTGGATGTAATACAAATGGAAGTGATAAAGTAAGTGTAAGAAGTTGAGGAGGAGGAAGGAGGGAGAGGTAAAGAGAGTTTAGGATTATAAGTAGAAAGTGTAGGAGGGGGTAAGGGTAATGCTGAATAGGAGAAGTATGTTTAGATTGGATAGAGAGCAGAAAGAAAGGTAATGCTAGTATATTATTAGGGGAGGGTGCTTGTGGGAGGAGTAAGTTTCTATTGGAGCAACAGAACAGGAAATGAGAGTGGGAGGAAGTGTGGGTGTGGTGTTTAACTATAAAGGAAATTGATATGCGGTGGGTGGGAATGGGGGTATGGTAGAGGAACAAATGGATTGGGTAGGCGTGAATACAGCAGATAGCCAGATTAGAAAAACAATGTGTGAAAAAAGAAAAACAGCATGTGGAAAAAACAATGTGTAATGCAGAAAAAGAGCTGGGTAAGCTGTCATAATGGTCTAAACAGGAGAGTAAAAAGATTCAGTGAGAGAACAGGCTAGCAAAGCAAAGCAGGGCAGATATAAAGGATGAGATTAGGTGTGTAGTACAAAGGAGACTTAGTCTGAAAAGCTTAGGGGAGAAGTTAGTGGGGAAATCAGTAGAATAATAAGTGCAGAGTTGAAAAGTAAGGTCAGTGAGGAGGATAAATAAAGTGGTGAGAAGCTGTGAGGGAGGCTAGTTGGGTTACTGGAGTGTCTGGGAGAGGGGGTGGCAAGGTCTGGTTCAGGGGTGTTCAGATAGCCTTATAAATACCAAAGATAAACACAGCAAGAAATATTTATGTACTGCACATACTCCACAGAAGTGGGACAGTGTAGAGATGAGTTCTGAAAATTTTCAAGTAGAACCTCTGTTCGAGTGAGAGATGGGGGGTGATGACTTGCTTTATAGTGAGCAGGAATGGCTTCCAACCTAAAAAAGAGAGAGAGAAAAGATAGACAAATGCAGTGGCGGCTGGTGACTTTAAATCAAAGGGGAGCTGCAGGAGACAGCTGAATGGGTTGGGCCAATGAGATTGGGTGTGGCCAACTAGAAAGGGGTGGAGCTATGCTATGCTAAAAGCCGCAAAAAACTGGGACGTTAATTAAATACGCTGCCCTGGGTGCCACTGCCAAACTGTCATTATGAGAGTCCAATCAAGACAAAATGAATTGTAGAAGAAAAAATATTTCAATGCATTGGCTACATGACAGCTTATTTAATATCTAGATGGAAACAAAAAGGTTGCGAGGGATGAAAAAATAAATTACTTTTTAAATACATTACTGGAATGCCAGTCAAAATCAGGTATAAGAAAACAAGCAGCACTCAACTCAAACCATTTCTCCTTGCACTACAGTTCTAATTATAATTTATATTCAACTTTATAAAAGTACCAAGTAGTATGCTGAAAGTAACAATACCCCCCCCCCTTGTAAAAATGTTTCTTATCCAAAAAGACCTGCTGCCGGACACTAACTATCTACTTGTTTCATGGGGGAAACATGATCAAAGTAAAAAGTGAAGATCAAACAAGAAACAAGCTCAAGACAAATTGCTTAAAGGATTACTGCACAGGTTATGGACCACACATGATAGATAAGCATTCTGCTTAGTTTACAAGTAAAGCCTGCAAAGATGACTGCAAGTCTCCAACAAATGTAATGAGCTTCTGAAAATACTGTAATCCTGTCCTTTATTACAAATACTGTCATACGCATTTCAATACCTAAGGCTTATACGCTATCTATGTAAATATTCTCTGCATGGCAACAACAAAAAGGCTTTCACTGTTGCTAATTCTTTAACACTATGCTTATTAAAGCTTACTTGCATCTTACAGTCTCAGACAAGCTTACCTGATGGTCACTAAAGCATTACTACTTAAACACAGAGCAACAGGCACTGCAATGGTATGCATTTTCTGAATAAAAAGCATAAATCAACAGTATAAAATATGACAAAAAAACAGAACATTCTGAAAAATCAAGGGCAGATGAAAAGCCACTGTAGTACTTGTGTCTACCTTGGATAGGGAGATACTCTGCACACTTACACTGCATAACTGCTCCTCGCCTTACTTGGACATATCCAGAGTCACTACGTGGGGGAGTAGGGTGCAACAAGTTTGTCACATTTTGAAATGTCTCTGGCTGACAGTGATGGCCATGCCACATTTGTCCTACTTCTCAGCCTCAGAGCAAGAAATCTGGACAAAGCCATACATAGAAGTGGGACACAGACCCAAAAATAAGGACAATTTTTAAATATTGCTCTTATAAACTTAGAAAGATAATATAATAGTAAGTCTTGCATTAGCATGAATTTTTTGAAGGGTATGAAATGTGAAATTCAAATGTCTGTCATTATTTTCTAACTTCAATCTTTAATGATTTGCTACTAATTTGCCAGAAAAAACACAATTTTATGAGAAACAGACCACAAATGTGAAGCAAAAATGTAAAATAGCCACACAATACAGCTGGCAACCTGTCAAAGAAGGGACACTTTTTTAATATTAGTAATGTTAAGTTGAGCAGCTGAAAAAATAAGAGAATCTACATGCATTTCTGAAATTAAAAGTAATCCATAACTCTGATCATTACAATTATTTATTAATTGTAAACCCTCCATGTTTTCTTCCAAATTTGCCATTTTGCGGAAGGACTATTGGGGGGAGAGCAACATTTTGAGCCAAAATCAGGGAAAGTTGAAAGGTTTGGATATACCTAATTCTGTAAAGTGATTTATTTTCATGTACCTTTCATCCTCTTAAAGCAGGATATCTGGACAAGCCCAAATATATTGGGGGGACAAACGGCACTAAAAATTGCTCTTGTATAAACTTAGTTGACAGAACAACAGGTCTTGCTTCAGCATGCGTTTTTCTGAAGAGTATGAAGTCTGAAACTCAATGTCTGTCATTATTTAGTGACTTCATTCCTAAATGATTTGCCAGAAAACCACAAATTTTATGAGGAACAAACCAAAAATAAGAAGCAAAAATCTATTCATTTTGCAAAAATCTGGATAGTTAAGAAGTGTAGTTCAGCCAGGGCTGTCTGAGTTTGCCGCTCACCCCCTCACAAAATCATGGTCAAATGGGGGCCTCCCCCCTGCAGCTATTCCAATGTCCCATTACTTGGCTATTTCATCCCATTTACCATAAACACTGTAATGTGCATACTGCTTTACTTCTACAATGACTTGGATTTTACTTAAAAGTTTTATTTTACATTTTACAACACAAACACTAATAGAAATTGCTAAACAAAGCAATGCAGTCTCACAATGAAAATGGACTTAGCATTAAAACTTCTCTGCCCTTGAAACTCACATTCATTGAAACAGCATTGAAACCCACATTCAAAAAAATACATCTGGCCAGTGGCAGATAAAGACTAACTTTGGGCTGTTTTCAAATCATAGGTCCCTTGCACAGGAAACATATGTGTTCTTTGATACACCTTCCTGATTATATTAAATTATATTCCTTGTATAATACAGTACAGTTGTTAGACAGCATTTTAAATTTATTGTTTTGAACATTTTTTCAGTAAACAATGAAACAAAATGCATGCACCAATAATGACAGAACTGCCCAATTCAGAACATTTCCATCAAAAAAGTCTACTCAAACTTCTACAATCCACCAGTATCGGTTAATATGCACAATCTCTGCAGAAGTAAAAGTCATCTAAATAATTCCACATTAAAGAGATGTGTAACTAATGAAGAGATTGCTGCTAGCAAACAACTTTGTATTTCATGTTTTCATCTACAAATAAAGTGGCTATTGCCCTTGAGGAATAAATTTCCTATGTTACATTAAAAAATGACAAGCTAGTAATATTGCAATAGGGAATGGATGGCAAACTGATAACAGGTTCATAGTTACTAAATATCTCCGCCAAAGAGGACCTTCTCAGGACTGTAGCATCCACCCCTTTAAAAGTGCAACATAGTACAGTATCAACAATGGATCTACGTACTATGGGAGTAGAACCCACATCCCTCTGCATCAAAAGCAAGTGCTCAACCTATTATGTTGTTAATGATGCAAGCAGACACTGCATAAGCAGCACTAAATTTCTCTTCCCCTGAAGCTCTTAGCTCTTTAAAAAAATCCACTCAACACTCAACTGTATCTCTCAACTTTGTAGCACAAGAAATCTGGAAAAAGCCAAAATTTAAGGGAGAGGACAAAAGCCCAAAAAACAGGGACACATTTTAAACATCACTTGTATAATCTTGGAAAGTTGCTAGAATAAAATGTTGTGTTACCACCATGTATTTCACTACCAAGTCATGCACTGCGATCAGTGCAGCATACCACTATGCCAAATCAGCTGTTTCTTGAAAGACAGGAAGACTGAAACTTAAATGGCTATCATTTAGTGAATTCAGTTCTCACCGTAACTCTCAACCTCTTAGCACATAACACCTGTACAAAGCCAAATAATTGGGGAATTCAGCCCCCAAACATATTCAGTGAATTCAGTTCTCACCATAGCTCTCAACCTCTTAGCACAATAAAACCCGTACAAAGCAAATAATGAGGGAAATATAGCCCCAACAATAGGGACAAATTTCAAATATTGATCTTATAAACTTAGAAAATTGCTAGAATAAAATGGTGTTAGCATATACTTTTTTTTTCCAAAACAGTTTTATTTGAGAAATTTAATATACAATAAAGTTAAATGAAATGAACTCATTTTTTTAAAACAAATAAAATAAAATGAATTTTACATGAAGTAATAACATAACAATAAACAATATATAACTATATACAATATGTTCGCCATAGATCAATACATTTAAAATTATTTACAAATATGTAAATGATATATACAATAATATAGAACTACTTTTCTTAAAAAATCATATATTTTATTCCAACTGTGAAGAGAAGAAGTATTTTTAGAAATTCTATTCCCGATGGTTAGCTTTTCCAAACAAGAGACTTCATTAAGAAGATTTTTAAATTCTTGTAAAGATGGAAAGGAATTAGATTTCCAATTTCTAGTGATGATTTTTCTTGCTATGGCTAGCATAGACCAAATCACAGGGTAATCAGATACCTTAATACAAGCTGGAACTGGAGTATTAACTAATATTAAGGATTTAGTTAAAGTAAAGTTGTCTGTAAAAATAGCTTGCATAAAATCATTTATATCATCCCAAATTTTTTTAAATTCGATACAGTCATAGAATATATGGGACCAATCAGCATTTATTTATTATTACATCTCCAACAGTTTTTATCTTTTTTCCCAATTTTACTCAATGTATGAGGAGTAATAAAGGATCTATTTAGATATTTCCAGGAAAATATTCTCCATCTTAATGAGGAAGTAGTCATACTAGATGATTTCAAAATAATGAATTTGTCTTTGTCTGTGGGTGAATAATTATTAATGGAAAATAAAAAGTTCCAGTAACTGTCAGAGTAGACATCTAAATCCGATTTGATAGCTTTATATATTTGCGAGAGTTTATTAGGGGAAGGAGAATTATTCTGAAGAGATAAAATCAAGTAATGTATCAAGTTTGGTATAACTTTCTTAACTGAAGGGGTCATTAAGTCAATTCTATTTTGTATAAAATTCCTTCCTTCATGTAACTCCAGCCAATAAAGTGACCCAAATCTGAATTCAACATCTAGTAAATTTACTGATTTCAAGACATTATTTGACATCAATTGATACCAAAAGAATAAGTTTTTCTATTTAAAGATACACATTTTATTAGAGTCAGAGGTAAAAAGAATACCTGATGAGTAGGCTATAGGAAAGGGAAGGAATAACCATTCTTTATAAGCATTATATTTAAATATAAAATTTCTAAAAGATGTTAACAAAAGAGTTAAATAATTACTTTTAAATTTTAGGGAACAAAAGGTGGAAAGCTAATCTTTTAGGACCCAAATTGATGGGTTATTTATAAACAACAATTTTTGAGAGTTATTTTTGTGGTATCCAACATTAATATTTCAAACATTTTTTTTTCCATTTAGCTTGATAATTAGTATCAATTAGGAGAGAAATCACTTTTACCATAGATGAAATTGAATAAAATTCTAAATTAAGCAATGCTATACATCCATTATCCTAGTTTTTCATATGGTAAGATAAAGCAATTCTAGATTTATTTGGAAACCATAACAATTAAAAAAAATGCATTTAATTTTTTAATTATCCAGTACGGGGGAGGTATAGAGATGGATTGAATAATGCAAAGAATTTAAGGGAGAAAAATCATTTTAATAATAGTGAGTCTTTCATCTATAGAGAAAAGTATTCTATTCCAATTCTTTGTTAAATTTTCAATTATTGTAAGACAACTGTTATAGTTAATTTGTATGATATCCTTAATATTTTTAGCTATTGAAATGCCTAAATAAAGAATTTGATTTGATTGTGTTAGATATTTTTTATAATCATCATATAAATTAAATTGTTTTGGGCCAATTAAGAGAATTTGTGTTTTATTATTATTAAAAGTTAGACCAGATTTCCTTTGAAAATGATTTATGTTATTAAAGAGGGCTCGAATAGATGTATTTTCATCAGCCAGGGTGAGAAGAATACCATCAGCAAACAATTGTATTTTATATAATGAAGTGGAATTTAAATTATAACCGTTTATATTGTTATCCCATCTTATTAGGTTTGCCCATGGTGCCATAATTAGTGTAAATAATAAAGGGGACAATGGACATCCTTGTTTAGTGCCTTTAACTAATGGTATATTTTGTGATATACTTGTGTCAATTTTAATGTATGCTTGACTATCTATATATAACTGAGTAATGAGATTTATAAATTTATTAGAAAAATTTAGTTCTTCTAATAGGATAAATAAATAATTCCAGTTACTAGAATCAAACGCACTATTAATATCTAAACTAATCAATGTAAAATTTTTATTTAATTGTTTAACTGATTCAATCAAAATTAAAGTTCTTTTTATGTTATCATATGAATTCCTATTCACTATGAATCCTGTTTGATCATCGTCAATTAAATTAGGTGATTTTTTTTTAATCTATCAGCATAAATAGACATGAACATTTTGTAATCTACATTGAGTAAAGAAATGGGTATATATGAGGAACATTTGGTTGGATCTTTGTTAGTTTTTAATATAAAGTTTTGTGCGAGGTTAAAGACTTCATGAAGTAATTTTAGTGCCATATTAGGTAATATTTTATAAATTTCTGGAATGATGCCATCATTTCCCGGGGCTTTATTTTGTTTTAATTTGTTAATTTGTGTTTGAATATCTTTAAAGGAAATAGATTTGTCTATAATATCTTTCTGTTCAGTAGATAGTCTTTTATTAGTATATTTGCTAACAAAAGTTTTTATATCTTCTTTAGGATCTATTGTGTTAGAATTTTGGTTGATATTGTTAAAAAATGTTCTAAATTCCGATAGAATGTTGTGAAGATTACTTACCATCTTTTTTTTTTGAGGAGAGAATATCTCTTTGATATGATTAAATTTAATTTAATATTTTAGTTTTATTAGCCAATAACTTTAAAGATTTGGGTTATTTGAATAATCCATTAATTTATATTTTTCTGCAATTGTTTTTGTTTTATGGTTTAATATTTCAATATATTTATTATTTAGAGAGTTTATTTCCATTTTGTTTATCAATAGTATCTGTATCTACTTTTTTATTTAGCTTTAAATTATCTATTTTATGTTGTATATCACGAAGTTCTTTATCCCATAATTTCTTTTTATTATAATACCAGCTCGTAATTTTTCCATATAGATATGCTTTTAAAGCATCCCATATATATATTTTTTTGATATGTTATTTGAATTATTCAGTTGTAAAAAATTTTGAATTGCAATTATAATGAATTCTTTAAATTCTTTTAACTTTGTAATATAAGCTGGTATTATTTTGATTTGAATAGTAGAGACATTATTGATATCGAGATCAAAAATAATAGCATTATGGTCAGAAATAAGCCATGTTATTACTTTTGTATTACTTAGAAAATCTAATAGGTCATTGGAAACCAAAACGTTATCAATTCTAGAATATGTATTATGTCTGTGGGAATAAAAAGTATAAAATAATGAATTTGGAGTCATAAAATGATTAATATCTTTTAAAAGAAATATTTCAATAAAATCTCTTAATTTCTTAGCTGATGATGAGATCTTCCTTTTACCTTTATTAGAAGAATCTTTATGATCTAATATACAATTAAAGTCCCCTGCTATTATTGATTTTCCTTTTGTAAAATGCACAATTTGATCTAAATGTTTAACTGTGTTAGTACCTATACCTGGAATCCAATATATATTAAATAATGTACATATTTTTAATTTAGTTCCAAAGTTATAGCACAAAACATTCCTTTATTGTCTTTATGGCTATCTATTATTTTGAGTAATGATAGTGAGTTATTCCACAAGATGGCTACTCCTCTCTTCTTTTGAAGATGTTCAGAGCTTACAAAAACAGAATAAGATTTATTATTTAGTTTAGATAAATCCTTTGAGAAAAGGTGAGTCTCTTGTAAAAATATTAGTTGAGATTTTTGAACTTTAAGGTATCTAAATAAATTACATCTCTTACCTGGATTATTTAAGCCATTAATGTTAATGGAAATACTTTTTATAGCTGTCATTTAAGATTAAACAAAATAAATCAGACAATTGACCATCAGGTGTTAATATTATATTAATTTATAGTAATTTAGTATGAAATTTCCCAGTTGGAATAGAAATAATCATCTTCAGATCTCTTCGAAAGAATTTACTATACAAATTAGTGGTGAACAACAAAAAAACTTTCAAACAAATAATACCATAACTGGTTAGTAAAACAATATTTACAATCCATCCCCTTCTGGAGTTTAAAACTCCCAATCTAGGTGACATAGTGTCACCTAAATGAACTCTTAATCTAGTAGCAACATTAAACCAGCTACTGTCTAAAAAATAAAGTTATCTTCAGGTAAAAATACCAAACTGTAGCAATACTACTATTAATATGTGAAATGTTGCTATTGCAGTAAGCAGGTGTAAAAAAAAATTGTGAAATTAATCGAACTATGAATCATGAACAACCCGGCTAGATTATCATGTTCTATACATTTTCTGAGTACTTGCAACATATCAGCATCTTGTAGTAATTAAAATTTTTACATTAATTCATGTGAACACTTTATACTAACAGGATAAAACAAGAAATGGATATGAAAAAGCATGGTATTCAGCAGTTAAACATGTTGTTAGGAAAATTATAAAATCCCTGTTGCTCACATTATTTATAGTCATTTGAAGAATCTGAAAAACTTCTACCAAAAAAAAACAAGATCAAATATGTGAAACATCTAAAGGAAACAATTGGAGCAACATAACCGTAGTTCATATTCTAATGGTCAACCTCTGTTCATTTATATATATTCATAAGCCATGCTGTAAATTAAACATTGCATATAAAATAAAGTCATAATAATATTACTTTAATCATCTTGTGTCCAGAGTGGCAAGGAAGGCCTTTCACATTACACATCTCGTAAGTAATGGCATTGCTTCTGAAGTGAAAAAAGTTATAACCCCTTTTACTCATCTCTCTTCATGCCAATAATAGAGTACAATGCTCACATAGATATGTACCTTACCAGACATCTACAGCAAATGAGACCACTAAGATCTCTCAATATGAAAATTCAGGTACATGGCATACATGAACAAACTGAAATTACTGTCACAGTACTCTTTGCAGTATAAACTTTTTAGAGGTGACCTGTGCCTTACCTACAGAGCAGTCTCTGATCCTGCCTTAATAAAAATGCTTCATATCTATAAGTCACAAGGGACAAAATTCACTCACTTTAGGGAACCCAACTCAGTCTGCATCCTCAACAGAATTTCCCAGAGAGACATTTATGTCTCATGAATGTCGCCATTCCTCAGGGAAAATTTCTCAATTCAAGTCAAAAAGATCTTCTCAATGACTCTATATATGCATAACTTTAGACAATTGGATGAGAAACAGCAATTTTAGCCTGGGAGTTTCACCTGTGTCCTGTTAGATAAGAGCAGTCAATGTTAATCTTTTTCTGCATGAAAATATAGTCTGTATCTCTATATTTAATAAGTAATGAGTGAAACATGACCAGAATTATAAGGACCTCAGGGCTATTAGCTTAGTAACCTCCTATGTTCCTATGTAAATCTATGATTGGTCAGTAGAGGAGAAAAGAACAAACTATGTTCACTAAAAGCTGCTTTGGGTGTAATTTCTTTGCAATGTCAGAACTACCAAAAAGGTATCTAGAAGAGTTGTTTTCCTTTTTCGTGTGGTATATTAAACTTATAATTTAGTTATGTGGCATTAGTGAACATCCATAAAGTTAGTTGGGAAACAGTATGATTTGCACTTAAACAAGACTGTAGTTTTCAGGTAAATAAGTGTGGTTAAAGAGAATGTAGGATCACTTAGTGTTTTTTTCTTCAGTGCATAACATCAGAGATAAAGCATTGAAGTAAGACCTGCTAACAGATGCATAAGTCATTTAACTCATTTAAAATGCTCTGACTTAATACATAAGAAACACAAACATGCATGCCAAACTACCATTTAATTGTATCCAAAATTTTCTTAATATGTGATGAGAATTACGAAAGAGTTAAATGATTAGAAAGAGGAAACAATTTATAGCCTAAACAAGCAGTGATTTTACTTCAATTCCTGTTCCAGCAGTAAATGGAGGGGAACTAGGTTTGTTTGTTTGTGGAGTGATACCAAGTTAACTGTACACCAAAAAGTTAATTAGTGGAAAGTTAAAGGTCAAACAAATTGTGAAAATGTGTTTTTGCTGTATACTTTTTATCGCCATGATTCCCAACAATCAGCTTTCCTTCTACTGGTCTTGAACCCATTTATTTCCCTATACTGGATATCCCCTGCACAGATATGACAGCTTACCAGCAGAGCTGCCATTCAAGCATCCATGGCAGTATTTTGTGCCCTCTACTAGTGACCAATCAATGATAGCATTTCTGATAAGGCCCTACCCTCCTTTCCTGATGGCTGACACAAGCATCTCACAGTTAGGGACATTCTACACCCTTCAAATGCAAATGGATTCTCTTTCATATAAGTTAAAAAGAGCTATCATCACCAGCTAGGGATAACATGAGCACATTCTTCATCCTGTCCTTTCCAGTGTCATGCAAGCCATCACTTGTACGGTGGTAACCAACTAATTGACACCACCATTCTTCACATCACCAGGATAAATAAGCCCATACCAACCGGGTCTTCTTGTGTCTGAGCTGCTAATCGAACTGAGGCCAACTAAGTCATATTTTATGCATTTTACTACTATTGCAAACATACAGGATCCTAAATGTCAAAAACATGTTCTTGAAAACATCCAGTTATTATTTATTAAATTCTTAATGATGATTCATGAATTATATTCACAATGTCTTTTCATAAATGACATAAACAGAATATACCTAGTGGCAAAGAGAATGACAGGAACAGAAAGTATTCAAGAAATGTATCTTGTTACTGTCTCGAATTAGGGAATCAGCTGTTTCACCCATCTCTTGCCAGCATCTCAAAGTTCCAAGTCTATGTGAATAGACAGAGTCCAAGGTCAAATGTCAAAGCTGGACATTTATTTATGTGAGTGAGCTTCTCACCATCTGGCAGAGTTGTTCGTAACACAACTGAACCTCTCGAGCTCAATCCAAATGACTATTTTTTGTATGTGAAGTGGGAAACCAACGATAATGCTTTTCAAAGGATTTTCTCTCTCATTTTTTTTTAAAACAACTACTACTCGAGAGCTCAACACCACGAGCAAGCCATTCAGATGAAAATAGTCAAAGCACACAACTATCGCCAACAGAACCAGCCACCACATTAGTCACCTTCCCAGCTTTTCCCAACTACATTAAAACAATAAATACAAAGAAATCCTAGCTAGCAACCAGCTGTCCTACCAAGCATAAACACAAGAAATCAATACTAATATACTCCTGAAACACTACCTTTCATGCCACTTTATCTACCGAACCCAAAGAACACTTCACCACCCACATATGGGCAGGCAACCAAGACATCAACCAGAGAAGCAACCAGCACTCGACTGATATACAATGCTGCAAACAAGTCCAAAAAAGTACATAACCATTCCCAGATCAACAACACCAATTCACCAGCAAAAAAAATAAAAATAAAACACATACAGCCATTCTCTACAATGCCGCCTTACCCCCTTTCAACGCACATCAAGCATCGGAGCATATCTAACCAGCACTACAAGGCATCCACAAAGTAGTATGGCTTCAAACAAAGATAACACCCGGAGAGGCAACCCCTCTATAGGCATCAGACAGAATAGTACGACCAAATCATCAGAACAAACAAAACACTAGATGTATACTGTTGACTATTAGTACAAAACCAATAAGCCAAACAAAATACGTTACATTACCACAACCATTTTTATGAGCAAGATATCATTAAAAGGCAAAGAGAAAATAATAAAAAAAAAACCCAACACAAAACAACACAACAACACGTTACAATAAACAAAATTAAATAGCTCACCTGTAAATCCAGATTCATTTCCTCGATTTATAGGGTCATTGTAACTAGAAACTTATATTCAAAAAAATTATCATCCAAAGTTAAGTATCCCAAAGCCAAAAAGTTTAAATGACCTTATGTGTATAAGCCATTTCTTTAGCTTCTTTTTAGAATCAAATGTTTTCCAAGTGTTACTCTCAGCGTTTCTTTTGAGACTGGTGGAAGCCCATTCCATATCTTCAATTCTTTCTATTATTTTAATGTTTTTAATAAATAAAATTGCAGTATCCAAGTCTTCAAAGGTTTTTAGACCATCTTGAAAAAAGATTTTTAGTTTTGCTGGAAATAAAAGACTAGCTTTAATTTGATATGTTTTAAGTTCTTTGAGTAAAGGTAAAAATAATTTTCTTTTAGAGATTACAGCTGGGAGATAATCATTATCAAATCTAATGATTTTGTCTTTTATTTTGATTGGTGATTTTGCTCAAGCTCTTTTTAATACCAGTTCTTTGTCATGTGAAGAAAGTAATTTCACAATTACAGATCTAGTAAAATTGGGCTTGTTATTTTTAGACATTGCAAAGTGTCTATGCACCCTTTCGACACCATATGAGAGAGCCTCTGGTAGTTCCAAAATTTGAGGCAACCAAGAAGATAGAAATTTCACCATATCTGATCCTTCAGTACCTTCAGGTAAGCCAAATATTCTTATATTACTTCTTCGAGATCTATTCTCTAGATCATCTACTTTTAATTGAAGAAAAGTATTTTGTTTCAATAGAAATTCAACATTATGCTCATTCTCCTTTGTTCTGGTATCAATGTCATTCATAGCAGTCTCTATACCTGATATCTGTTTCTTCTGTTGAGTGAGGTCTTCATGTATGATATCCATTTGCTGCATACATTTCTCCTTAAAATTATCTATTTTCATATCAATTTTGTCTAGTTTTGAAGAGAGTTCTTGTATGTTAGATATTAATGATTAAAGTTTTTTCTTAAATGAAGATTCTTGTTGAAAAGATTTGTTATGGCTCATTTTGTTCTGCTACTGAAGATTTCTAGTAGATGTTTTGACAGGAAAATGTAATATTTAAGAAAAAATTTTTAAATAAATTAAAAAAATTCTCCTAATATATTGTTTAAAAAATTTGTTTAGGATACAAAATCCAATTTCAGGATAAATAGGAATTAAAATTCCTATCAGGAATGAATTTGAAAGACAGAGCTAGTAGAAAATGCTGCTACCTTGTGGACATCTTGAACACGCCCCCTTCAGCATGTACTTTTTGAAGAATATGAAGTCTGAAATTTAAATGCTTGGCATTATTTAGTGAATTAAAAATCCAGAAAACCACAGATTTTATGATGAATAGAACAGAACAAAAATATGAGGCAAAATATGAGTAATTTTCACAAGTGGTGGTGGGAAGGGAATTCAAGTTCTTGCTACCTGCAACTAGTTACTCTTTGTAGCCACCAGGTATATTTCCTACAGATTTGATTCTGAGTTATTCCCTATAGCCACCAGGTATATTTCCTGAGTTTCTCTCTCTAGCCACCAGGTATATTTAACTGGGGCATTACACACACACACACACACACACACACACACACACACACACACACACACACACACACACACACACATGCTGGTCATGCCCTTATACCTGTTGCTGCAGTGACTTCCGTTAGATATGTTTGTTTATTTATTTTCCCCACTGGGGAAACCACAGCTTTTTAAGGGCCTCTATTAGTGAGGGAAATGAAAAACATGGGTTCTTATACCTGCTACTGTTGTTACTTTGATAATTTTTGTACTTTCCTCCTCCTTCTAACTAACCATGCCTTTTTAAAAGCCAGAGGTAGCAGAGGACAAGGAAATAGCAGCTTCAGAAGAAGAAGATTTCAATATTGCTGTTCAGATTTTCTGCTGGATTAGTCACTCTATTTTTTTACTGGGCTTTATCAGTACATTACTAATGCCTGTGGAATGTTGTCCAGTTGGAATTGTTGATTCTCCAGTTTCCTCTGACCATGTTAGATATCCCACTTAATTAGCAACTGTTTATTTTACTATTAATTACTTTAAATTGGTTATAATTTATTTTCAGTCTAATCACATAGCTATTTCAAATAAATCTGTAAAGGTACATTCCTAGGTGGCAGAACAATAGAGCAGAGATCAGCATTATTGTTTCACAGGAAGTTCCCTGGTTCAGTTTTCAACTGGGTGCCCTCTATGCAGAATTATACGCTCTCCCTATGTTCATGCAGTTTTTTCAGCCTTCCTCCAACATTCTAAAGAAATGCAGCAGTTAGATTGGCAATACTAATTTGTATATAGGTGTGCAGGCAGTGTGTGTGTGCGTGTGTGTGTGTGTGTGTGTGTGTGTGTGTGTGTGTGTGCATGTGTGTGTGTGTGTGTGTGTGTGTGTGTGTGATTTAGAAGAAAGATCTGACAATCTAGTTGATTTGGAAGAAAGATCTGACAATCTAGTTTGGTAGCGGCTTGCCTTGTAAACCATATGGATACTGCTTGCTGTTCATAGGACCATTATGGGACATGGATGTCACTTGACAATAATGGATGGATGGATTTACTTGAGATCTATGATTTATCATAATCAGGTAAGTCCAGATAACTGCAGTGAAATCACTGCTGATAGAAAATTGATGAACTTAAATCACATTGTCTGCACTGGAAAGTAAGCTTCAGAAATGACAACCTGCTGTCTGAAAGGAAAAAAATAAAGAAATGCTGAACATGTCCAGTAAAAGAAAATGCTGAAATACAGCAGTATTTTTTTTTTACTAAACAAGCATATGTTTAGCAGTTACTCAGACTTTTAGATTAACAAGACTGTTGCAGTACAATCTCTTATATTATAGATTCTTTAAATCACCAGATCTGCACTTAGTCTGCTGTTCATTGCGCCTCCACTATGGTAAATTAAAATACATCTCCTCATATTCTATAAAACAAGGAAATGTCTACTTTATTATTATTAGTATTGCACATTTTCCTGGAGCTTTTCTCCCTGGGCCTCCATTGAAAAGGGGCTATGTTGTCAGTCCAGGTGTACTATCACAGTAAACAAAAGCAAATAAAACACATAAATAAATAAACAATTGGAAACAATAAAACCAAAACACCACTTACTGTTACAAAAGAAAAGTAAAAGAGTATTTTACAAAGCAGAAGTGGAAAAATTGTTTCATAAAAAAATCCACAGTTAAAACATTTTTGGAGTGGGGTACAAGTTTCTGTACACTGCCATACTCTTTACTTATACCAGTATGTATCAGTCTGAAGCTAATGCAAAGTCATCGAATAAAATACACTTCAAAGGGCACTTCATTTGCCAACAGCAACATGGGAAACAACACTGTTCTAAACAATACAGTGCATAAACCACAGGTGAAATACAAAACTTTGAAGCAACACTTCTTAAAGTAAAGTAAAATGTGAAAATCAAAACTGATCAAAATGAAGAGAATCTCCTGCTGTTTATCAGCGAGTGGCTAAGAAACTGCTCTTTGTACTCCTTAGTTAAGTTTTATTTATCTCTGCCCTCCTGAATTACAGAGTCAGACACCTACCTCAAATTTAACATTAAAAATGATTGACTGAGTCCATCTCCATCTCACAAACTGAAATTAGGGATAGGGTGTTAGCTGTTCAAGTCAATTTTCGCTGAGTCTGAGAAGACTCTCGATAACGACAGCAAAGCAATAAACTGCAAGCCAAAAAATTAAGCAAACAAATGAAACAAGTTGTTTCTACAGCTAGCAACCAAAGTACTTATCCTACTATCACTGATTGGTTCTCACTCTCTTTTTTGGGAAGAGAGCGAGAACCAATCGGTAGCCATCCAGCCATCCACGTCATGTACATGACTGCGGACGTGGCAGTCTGATCCCACTCCACTTTACTGTGCGGTTAAAACCACATAGACTTCTGGGCATCACACTGATGCATTCTCCCCTTAATCTGGACTGCTTTTATAGCAGTCTAGATTTACAGAAATTCAGAAACTATTTATTTTTTTAAAACCCAGAACTCGTCGAACATGTGCAGTTCGAGTTCCGGGACTTTGCGAGTCAGTCGGACTCACTTAGAGCACTGCAGCCAGCCAATAATTTTTTTAAAATAATTAATTTATAAATATTTTATTTTAAACATTTTCTTTTCTTTTCTTCACAGCTGGGGAGGGGGCTGCAGTCCTGCAGTCTGATGGCATGAGCCGCCACTGGATAAATGTGAGTATATGAGAAATATAAATGCAAAGGAGGAGAAGAGAAAACAGACAGGAATTCAGGTAGAAGTAGGTCAGGAGAACAGGGAGAAAGAATGGAGGGGGTTAGAAATTATGTGGAGGTAGAGACTAGTAAGAATAAGTGGAGAAAATTAAGATTAGAGAGAGGTTAGCTGGAGTAAGTAGCTATATATATATATATATATATATATATATATATATATATATATATATATATATATATATATATATATATATATATATACACATATATATCTCAGCAACAAAATAATCAGCCCTGCCATCTCTTGAACACAGGATCCTGTACACCATAGCTACAGCAAATTACCATTATGTCATCTGAGCTGTAGAAACTAAGCTTATCATTAGTGTGATACCTACTACAAAGGAAAAGTGAGCAATAGTTAGCAATGTGCAGATGTGGTTAGCTGGTGTATGACTTGCTTATATACAGATACTAAGTGTGTTTGTGCATTGGCAAACATTACTAAGCAAAGTGTACACAGTGTAAACGCCTAAACATTTAACCATGTTTTAGCTCATCTTAGGGTCTTACAAACCTGCGCAAACATGCTTACAGCTGCTTTAAAGTGCCTTAATCACTCTGCCTACATCTACCCAGCAACAAAGTAAACAGGCTTTGCCAGTTTTTAACACAGGAATCTGTACACCATACTCACAGCAGTTAACCACTAAGTTATCTGAGCTGTAAGATGTTGGGAAGATTTCTCTAACATATCATGCAAAACTGTCAGTTTACCATAGGGTACGTACAATGTGGAAGCAGTAAACATTCAAATGACACACACAAACACACACACACACACACACACACACACACACACACACACATATATATATATATATATATATATATATATATATATATATATATATAAATATGTAACTACATATAGATATATATAAAGAGAGTATATAGAGAGAGTGCACAGAAAATCAAACAGCCAGTAATCCTGCACTTGCTATCTTTTCAAATGGCCAGAGTCTGATTATTTCCTAGAAATGAGAACTATTGCATTACAAGGACATAACACCATACCTTTTGCAAAAATATAAATGTTTATTTGTGTACTATTTAAGTTGTTTATGCCATTTCTTATAGCATTTAGGTGTTTGAAATACAAAATAACTGATTTATCCAACTATCAAAGAAATCATATGATACATTCTTGGTCCCACCATACCAGGACATTTGCCATTTGTCAGTTTTTATCAGCAGGACACAAATGCACAAAGATGGTTTGTCCCTCGCAAAGAGGGATAGGTGGTAACCCAAGGTAATCCACAAAAAATATGATACTCTGCTGTCTTGGCAAAGCTTGCAAGTTGTACAACAGTAAAAAAACACACTTACCTTGAAGACAAGAATCAATCGACACTTAATTACAGATTTAGTTCAACAGCCACCAATTACACTCTGTAGTTAACCCCCTAGGGAGAAAAGTATCAATTGCTACAATGTAAATGGATCCTTTACATAACACGCTTCACTTCAAACTGTTCTATCACACTGCCAAACAGAACTGTGTGCAAAACAGTAAGCTTTTACTCACCACTGTCCCCATGGTGAAATGTATGAAAATGTACAGCCGTGTACCTTTTTGTTTCTTATTAGTAATATCCCTCACATGTTCTAACAGCCTACGTTAAAACATTTAATACCCATTCCCCATAAAATGTCTTACAAGGGTATATAACAGTATTCTCTATACACTGACCTCTTGACTGTACAGGGTCACACATGTTGTCCACTTGCAGCCCTCATATTTATGGTCCCTACCCCATAACATGTGTGGGAGTCCACAACATCACTGTAATTATAGCAAGAATATCAGCACTAAATAATGATAGATCATACCTATCAACCTCTTACTGCATGACATCTGGATAAAGCTTGGTATATAAGTGGAGGACAGAGGCCAAAACACATGGCCATATTTCAAATATTGCTGTTATACACTGTGAAAGTTGCTGGTGGTACAGGATTGGTTGCAACATACCCTTTCTGAGGAATATGACGTCAAAAACAGAACTGGATGTTGCCATGTACTGATAGCAATCAACAGAGAGAATGATACTGATTTGTCAAGGACAACACCTGTATGGGGAACAGACAAAACATAGCAGCCAAACCTCTGGCCAATATGTGGATAGCCCCACAGTTGAGAGCTATGCAGACAGACTGCATTCCATGCAAAACTGACATGTACACACAAACCCTGTAAAACTAGCAGTATTCAAAGTATATAACAGCAATACTCACACTCTGTCCATAGTTTGGAACCTTATGCAAACATAGTTGGCCTGTGTCCACAAGTCTTGTAAGAAGTATTCCTACTTGCTGTCTGTAACACTGCTGCCCCCACACATGAAAGACGTATTCCATACAGGAAAGTAAAGGGACAATGCCTACAAGAATTAGTCATTTTTAATAGTGGGTTGCTATGACATTGGCTATTGGAAGAACTACACAGCTGCCTGTGTGCAATTAGCAAGTGGGGAACACCAATTGGTGCAGAGGCCATCACCTGATCATATGCATCACCTACAAAAGCCATGCTGCAACCTCTTCAAACCAGCTCAATCCCTGTAGTGGAGAGAGCGATAGAGATATAGAGATAGAGAAAAAAAAACAATACAAAAATAATACAAAAACAAACAAAAACAAAACAAGGAAGACATAAACTGGAACACAGAAGAGAGCATAATAATAAAACAGGTATGTGAAACATGTAAGCATGTGATTGAATGTAATACTTGGTCTATAATAATGGGATAGATGATTTTGAAAGAATTATATGTGCCAACAAGACTTGCTGCAATGATATCCTGCTGAACAACTGCTATGGCCATAGTATCTGGCTCTGTCTGCAGTGGATCATACCTGTCAACTGTGCAGATCTTCACAGAATGTCAAGATTTACCCATCATAGTGTTTGGTCTGTTCCTCCTAACATCTATATTATTCTGGCAAATAGCTGAGAATGGAAGTCATGAAGTAATGACATAGGTGCAGACCACAACTTGGAAGCAAGTCCACCTCTATCTGAGCAAGCATGTAGGTTCACATGTGACTTCCTGTAAGGCTGACTATGACTATAAATCAGACATATCCACACCACCAAGGCCAATTGCAACAATGTCTCCACATATATAGTCAGTCTCAGAGGCAGTAACACAATTCAACCTGTACTGGGGGTAAAGCACACCTTATACACACATGCCATGGATACAGGCAACTTGCAGCAGACAGGTTAGGTGGAAATAGTGTCACCCTGTCCACATTTGTACAGGGGGATATGCATATCAACCACACTCCTGCTCTCATCAATGGTGAGCATGTACACAATGCCGACTGATGGCAAAAACCGCAAGTCTCCATGGGGCATGATAACATCACAGTCTGCCTCCTACATGAACTCAGGCATGTGCTCACAGCTCCATTGCACACTACAGTCAAACACAGACTTGCCACCATACACACACCATCCACATGGAAGATGGTCACTATAATCCTGTTACACAGAAATGCATGGAGAATATAGGTCTATGCAATTAAGAGTCCAACACTGCGGGAACTAGACAGGTCAGGGCCAGGAGTGTAATGCAAGATGCCAAATCCATGATAGCTTACAATGTTATGATATAGTCTGGATTGTTTGCAAGTAATATCCACTGTTGATATGCAAGTGGACAAATGTATGAGGTCCTGTGACTTTTTTTCTTGTCTATGTCTTCCAGGTAATATGCAACATCCACAGCTGCCAGCATTCACCAACATAGAGATTGACACCATCATACAATATGTTATACAGCATTACATAAAACATATTATTCAGCCACAGAACCCAGGATCTGCAGGAGAGGACCACCCTGTGGAATGAGCTCGTCCACAGGGTAAACAATGTCGGCCTGCACAGCTGAATTTATAAGCAAGTGCGGCATCGTTGCACTGACCTCATCCACAACATGAGTCAGCATGCTGCTACCACTGCAAGGGACCAGCTAGTCACAGGTGGGGGTCAAGCCATCCAACCCCCACTGACACATGCTGAGGAGCTCATCACCAGCCTTGGGGCACCCATCCACTGGACAAGCCATCAAGCTGAGGACAGCATTGTGGAGGTGGATGCCATCCACACAATGGACAAGGACAGTGCAGGTAAGGCCCCAGTGCACATTACTAGAACACTGTTGCTTATCCGTTTTTATCTGTAAAGTATCTACATGCATATGTCAGATAAGATAGTCTGTTGCTGGAGTGTAGTAATGCACAGATGTGCATGATCCTTAGTATTGGGGTTTGTACTGTTGATGTGCTGAAATGCTGCTTCCACCCTGTACCAATGCAACAGGTGTGGCTACTTACGTTGCTTCTCTCACACAACTATTTAGGTCATTCTGGTAAACAACTTGGACAACAGCCTGTAGCTGGTGAGTATGGAGTTATTTTGTTCAGATTTGCCAATACAATGGCCATGTTAAGGCCATGCTATTTGCCATGCACACATTTAACACACCTACCCATAATGCATGCTGTACATGTTCATTTTTGTTGGTGTTAACTGCACTGCATCACAGTGGTCACCATGGTGGCATATCTGAAGGGTATGTAAGATTTCTGCAGTATACCTCACAACCTGTCAGTGCAAGATGTGTGGACAGAGATAAACAAAATGGTGGGACAAATGGCCTACAGTAGGGACAGGCATGAAACATTACCCTTATACAGTGGATACAACAGTGTACACACCACTATTACAATGGCAACTGTTCCTGATATATACGTTAGACCACACTAACACATTCCACACCTTTTACAACCTGTAATGTGATCCTAACATGAGCAATGAATGTGTAATATGGAATCCTATGTTAGGACAACTAACGTTACAAAACACTAGAAGCATATGTGTGCACATACTCCAAATAACATATTGCGGAGGCAGCTTGTGATGTACTGACAGCATTCACTCTTCTTGAGTACACACCTGCCATCAAGTACAGGGCCTCAATGTCACACCAAGTAATGGTCTGCTGTCCAAAAGGTATGTCCATGACATTTGCCTAGTTGCATGCAACAAAGGTAGCCATGGCTTGCACACATCTTACAAAGCATGAAATGGATCCCATATCCAAAAGGTAGCAGTCAGGAGTGGGAAATGAAACCTTACCTCACCATTGCATATACAATGGCAAACAGTGCAGACAGTCATCTAGAGGTGTATTAAATATGGGATAACAGTGATGTAGACAATAAACAGATGCCCATCCAAAACAGATGACAAAACATGTTGCAAACTGGCCATGGAGGCTGCCCAGAGACATGCAGCAACACTGAGAGAGTTGCAGGAATGTCTAGCAAGTACTGCCTTTGCAGTACCTGTGTTGACAATCGCCTGGATTCTGCATAAGTGTGGCCTATGAGTTAGGGTAATCAGAAGGAAGATTTGTCCCACATGAAACATCATCTAGGGCTCTGTACAGGTAGCATAAGCATAACATGAAGCCTCCCAAAAGCATGCGTTGCAATGTATAATGGTGTCATGAGGCCAAGTCTCAAACCTACAGACAGTATTTATAAAGATACATGTGGTGCACAAGCAACACCTCACTCCACCTCAGAGCCACCATCCTCAACCTTTAGCTTGCTGGTGCCAGTGTACACTTTTAAGGTTGCTGTTCATTAGCTGGAACTAGGCCAGTAGACATGGTGGCTGGAATTTGGAACATTGTAAAATAACACTCATTTGTGGCCCATAGTTGTCAGGCATATGCAATAAGGTTGAGGATGGGGAGGGGTGTCAGCTTCAAACACAACAGTGAACTGAAGCATACATCCAAAACTAGCTAAGAATGGCTGTATCTGAACACAGTCAAAGTTATGAAATGTGCCAGACATAACCCAGACTCTATAGCAATAGTGAAGCCACTGTTTGACCTCCAAGGGTTGTGCACATGCACTGACCTTGCAATCTGGCAGAGATGGAGAACCTTTGTAGGGCAGACAGACCAAATAATGCCAAGTACAGATGGGCCATGCTAGTATACCCCTTCCAGGAATAGTGACTGCAGTAGTTCACTTAACAGGTGCTTCAACAAACCATTCTGTTAAGAGTGTGCACATTTATGCAACCCACATATTGTACACATCTCATTCAGCATCTGCATGAATAACACATTTGTTTGATACTGCCTTGGATTGCACAGGTCCTATGTCATATATCAGGTGTGTGTAATGTTAACAGATACAGTATTGTGGCCCCATTGCATATCATAGAAGTGGTTGGCATGTTAACAGGGGTGTGTACACTCCTCATATCTACATTAAGCTTTGAAGGTTGTCGGTGTAACCAGATTGTATTGCACATACATGCACTGCTGATGATGAGCTCTGCAAATCAAAGGTCAGGCATTAATTATTGACATCAGTCCTCATATCATCCCAGTTATGTGTCAGACAAACATATAAGGGCTGTGAGCAACAGAGCAAACATAACTGCCAGACATCTATACATTCAACAATGGTCTGTATACTTGTGAGATATGGTCCACAGTACATGCCAGTGAGCTGTACAGATGTACAGCAATAATGTGTACATGGTTGCAGTGTGTTCCAGGGGAAGGGGCATAACCTACTAACACAACTCATGCATCACAGATATGTATAATGTTGGTAACAAGGATTACGAATGGCTGCAGTGCATGCTGTTGAGTCCCATTTGTCATTCATGTCAATTGTTGGGTAATGAGAGGTCTGTGTAATATCTTTGTGCCATCTCACCTGTAAGTGTGTGTGTGTGTGTGTGTGTGTGTGTGTGTGTGTGTGTGTGTGTGTGTGTGTGTGTGTGTGTGTGTGTGTATGTGTGCAGACGTAAACCATAATGTACAGATCTTAATCTAAATTTCTTGTATGCCCCTCACAGGTGGCAAGGTGGGTCAGGGTCCCTCCTGCAGGCAAACTGATGTTAGTGTCCACACAGACTCTGACAATGATGATAGGCATAGTGAGGTACAGGCAGGGTTGTCAGGGGCCTAATCTGTGCCATTGGTTGGTATCCCACTTTTATCCACCCCATCCCCACACACAGTCACAATGCCCACACATACCCAATCACCATTGGCCATAGATGATGGACAGTTGGCGGGTGGTCGCATGGGACAGGAAAGTGTGGTGACTATGGCAAGTGTGTCTGTACACAGCAGCCATAGCTGGATGACTGGTAAGGTCCCACACAGGTAGATGGACAGTGGTACCCCTGGCAGAAGTGTCACAGCAGGTGTCACCAGACACATGTTTCGGGCCATCATGGAGGCACAGGCATGTATGGAACATTACACCAGAGGCAGTCTGAGGCTCCAGAGGGCCAGTCTTCTGGCTGTATGTGACTACATCTGTGATCATGCAGATGCCCACCGTTATTTTGCGGAGATCATGGACAGACGGTTGGGTGAGATGGTGGGAATCCTCAACCATGTGGTGTCTGTGGTAGAGCATGTGGTGGGAGTAGGGCATCAGCCATCTGGACATAGGTCAACAACACCAACAGGTAGAGGTCTACTTGGATGTGCAACATCTCACTCCCGCTGCTGTAGTGGCAGTACCAGCACCAGAATTGCAGAGGGGGAGTGCTGTCCACACCACAATACAGCAGGCCATGTGCACATGGTCCTGGCTAGTCCCAGCAGGGATGCAGATCCAGCGGACAATTGTCAACATCAGGGGAGACTACCATATATTGGTTTATGCCTGATGGTTCCCGTGGGCAGGTGCAGTTCCTGTGTACATGGCCAGACACAGTGAACTGTACACCCTGCCATGTACAGTCCACAGCTATCCAACATACCCTTGTATAGGACAGCCACATTGCAGAACTGTGTGCATCCATACACACACACACACATCACAGTCACAGCTAGGGCACCTCCATACCTACACACACCACATCAGCACAGGCTATTTAATAAACAACCCCCAACCAACACACATTATGTCAACCAAATGGCACTGTCTAGGCCTCTGGCAAACCCACATCACACCCTGTGCATATGATGATACCTGTGCCACATCCCTGTCATTCACACCATAGATGCAGGGACATGTTAATATGGTTCTGATGCACAGGATGAATGTACTAAAGTTTAACAATGTAATCCTGTTTAAAGTGTTGTCAGCCGGAATGTTTAATGCTTACATGTCAGGGTGTGTAGCTGTCCAGCCATGATGCATTATTGCTGTTATTAACACTGACTGAATGTGGTCTCCATAATGTATTCTGTTTGTGTTCTAGGTGTCTTTGTGTCAGGGGGATGTTGGTCTGCTGTCCTTTCCTACAAGGGGTGTGGCACTGTGGTAACACATTGACTGTGTCATATCCCAGGTACAGCTGTACACAAGAAACAGGTCTGTATAACAGTTACTGCATGTGCCACATGGCTGATAGGTCTGAAGGGTGTATATAGGTAAGTGATGGTGGCTGATGTAAGCAGCTCTAATACAGTGGACAATGGTAAGTGTACTGGGTGCCACACACCAAATGTTTGTGAATAACACACACAGGCTTTTGTGTTGATGCAATACACATAGAATACTGTTAACATGGATGTACTTCATTTTGCAGAGAACTAATTTTGGCCTATGTAATTCCACCAAGACTAATTTGCCAAAACATCACATCAGTAAATAATCAGTCCGCCAAATTTAATTTAATTGAAAATGGTACTGGCAGGGTATATGTCCTTTTCCCCAGTGTAGTGCAATCCTGGAGTTGGTATACATGGTTGTGCTGGTGTGGGGGGCACAGCCCCCCATTTTGGAGGGTGTAGGCTGATGTAGAACCACACATAGTGTGATTAACAACTACTTAACCTCTTAAAATAAACTGTACAGTATAACAGCACACTAAAGGGGGGATACGCACAATAATACCCCCAATGTGAGTGGCTGTGCCAACAATAACCACACCCAACTATCTATACTAATTCCAGTATTGCTGTACAGTTGTACAGTGGGGAAAAGGGAATTTACGCATCCACTACTAGTTTTGATGGAATGAATTTCCACAAGAAGATTGCTTTGCAATGTTACCTTTTGCCAGTTAGTTCTTGGACAAATGATCTCTTAGTAAATATATTTTCTGCAAACTGAAGTAGATCCCTTCACATACACACACACTTACTTGGCAACCCTGAGATTAGAACCCCTACCTAGGTATTTATTGCTACTAATGTGTTTGGCCTTAATTGCACACACCACAGAGCTTGTAGGGTGAGGTGTGTCCTGAGCTTCCTGTAAAGTGAACAAGATCGCCAGGCCTTGTACAGTATGGTAATGGGAGATGTATTGGGTGTTAATGGACAATACATAGTATAATATACTGACATATACACATTGACAAACACATACAGTCATAGACACATTTGTGACAGATCTGGGTTTAGCAGTGCTGACTACCTTGTCAGTGAGTCCATACTGTCACAGAGTTTTTGCACACAGCACATGCATTATTAGGCTGAAGAGTGTCATCAGTTACATGCATGGTTGATGGTGACATCAGTCCTCATACAGTGGACCTTGTGACATGTTCTGGGAGTACCATGGTGTACAGACAGTATACCCTGCAACCTCACCCCACATTGGATATTGTACTCACTGAAACCCATGATAATGCTCTGACATACCCAAAATCACACACTTACCAGGATGACAAAACAAACCCTTGTCTATCTAATTATTGCTGCTACAGGGATATGCATTTATTGCACATGCTAAAGGGATAGTAGGGTGAGGGTTTTGTCATGGCTCTCCTAATGTCAGCAACATCACCATCCCTTATAATGTATGGCAAGGTTTAGTGTATTTGGAGAATGAGGCCTCAGAATGATGTCTCCTCAAATATGTACACTCACATACACACTTGCACACACACAGACACACAGACACAGACACACACACACACACACACACACACACACACACACACACACACACACACACACACACACTTGCCAGGACTCAATGGATAACCCATGCCTATCTACCCATTTGTAGTGTTATGCTGGTACTGCAAGGTCCAGGTAGCCCATAAGGTGAAGGGTGTCACAAGGTAAATTTAAGCAGCAGCCCTTTATAAGTATAGCAATGGGGGTGTAGTGGGTGAGAAGGCCCTCAGAGTATTTTCAATTACAAGTTTGCAAACACACAAACACTGTTATAGTCAGTAATGCACACATACGCATTTGTCAGTACTGAGGTCCATAGGTGCAGGTGTTCCTAGGTGTGTACCAGGCTAATGTCCATGAAGAGATGAGACAAGTAGAGCATGTGGGTACACTGGTATCATGCCACCTGACATTTGTCAGCAGGTCATCTATCAACTACTGCCACTTGTGTGATCCCCAGAGTGACAGTTAAATTCAACCCCACTCATCTGGTTTTCTCTTGAAGAAGGCCAGTGAGGTGTTCCAACTGACATCTGTGCAACATATATTGCATAACATGGCCAGTGTCTGGATTAAGGACCTGTATCCAAACATGTTCTGTTGATTGTGGTAGTCTGGTTGAGGTATCTATGGCATGTGGTGCATAAAGAGTGGGGTTTCCTAGCTGTGGCATTCATATCACAGCTAGGCAGACATGTCAGTCTCAGTCAATCAGAGATTGCCTGTAAGCAGCCAAGATGAATGCCTGATATCTGCACATCTGTACAGAGGACAGACAGAAAGTATATAGCCAACAGGTTATGCATTAGGATGAAAGTTTTGAAAGATAGACATCTGAAACAGATACGTATGCCATTACTACATGACAGCAGTCCTCAATGACATGTCCTAAAAACATAGTAGTCTACAGTTAATATCAACATATCAGATCAATATCCATAGGTTGGTACTAGGCTATCAGCCCTAGGGCCTGTACAGGCCTAGCCATAACAATTCCCTGGCTATTTCTTCCCACAATATTTACTTCTCTGGACCCCTGTCTAGCAGAGCAACTGACATGATGCCTGGAGTAAATTTCCTATCTCCCATTCATTTGTCAAGGTTCCTTTTGAAGAGAGCCAAGGATGCACTCTGCTTGACATGTATGGGCAGTCTATTCCAGAGTATGGGGAGTGTCTGGGTCAGGAACCTATCCCTCCAGCATGTTTTGGTCATTGTGATGACAAGATTTAGGCAACTGGAGCGTGTGGCTTTCATGGATTGGGATTTCTTTAAGTGTAGCATGTCCAACAGCTCTGGGTTTGACATGGACTTGTATGTTAAGCAGAGATCGCCTCTGAGTAGACGATATGCGACAGAGCATAGCTGGAGTTTTTTTAGTCGGTCAGCATAGGCATCTGCTTTAGGCCTGTGATTCTTTTAGTGAGGTGTTTCTGCGGCCTTTCCAGTTGTTGCAGATGTCTTGTGAGGTACATATCAAATGGGGAATTGTACTCTATGATGGGTCTAATGAGGGATGAGTACAGTGGGACAATGACCTCCTTTTTTCCGGATGAAAAGTCCTTAGTGATGAGGTGTGCCACATAGAAGGATTTCTCTACTGTTGTGGCAATATATTTATCGAAGGTGAGACCACTGTCCACCTATGTTCCCAAGTCTCTTATCACACTTTTGGTGTTTAGTGTACTGCCACCTATGTGGTAATTCATGGGTACATGTTTTTTTCCCAAAGGGGATAACTATACACTTCTTGGCATTGAGCTTGAGCCCATGGCTCTGGCACCAAGCATCTGTTTCTGTAAGGCCCTTTTGTAAAATATCCACATCATTTGGGGATTCAATAATGGCTTCCAGTTTCCAGTCATCTGCAAAATTTGTTATCCAGAGTCCCTTAGTGTTGGCCTATACTTCAGAGAAGTAGATGCCAAACAAGAGTGGTCCCAGGACTGAATGCTGGGGTACTCCACTTGTCACTTGTCTGGAGCTGGATTTGGAGTCGGCTGCTTTTACAGTGTGGTTTCTGTCAGTAAGCCAGTTGGCAACCCATCGAGTGATGTAGGGATTTATGCCCAGCTTAGTAAGTTTATCTATGATTCCAGAGTGGGGGATGGTGTTGAACACCTTGGTGAGGTCCAGATAAGCTGTGTGGACCACCTTACCCTCATCCATAGCTCTGGAGACTGATTTGAAGAAGTCAATCAGGTTCAGGAGACATGATCGGCCCTTCATGAACCCAAACTGGGTGGGTCCAGTGTTTGAAGGTTGCCAGTGTCTTTGTTTATAAGTTCCATGATAATACGTCCCATGGCCTTGCAGATCAGGCTCATCAGACTGATGGGATGGTAGTTCCCAAGAATCTAAGGTGGATCCCCCCTTGTGGAGTGGGATAACTGTAGCTGTGCACCACTCAATGGGCATGAAGCCTGAGGTGAGGCTATGATTAAACATGACACTTAGGTGAGGTGCCACTTCATTTTGTAGTTCATGTAGTATACTGCCCAGGATGTTGCCTGGTCCCATGGATGCTGTATTCTTAGCTTTGGAGAGCGCAATTTTTACCTGTGTGGCCATGATTACTGGAATTTCAGTATTGAGATGGGCCCTTTAGGGGGTGAGAGGGGGGGTGAAGTTGGCACTGAATCGATCTGCCAGGATATTGGCAATATCCTTGGGATCAGTACATTTATTTCCATTCTGTTGTAGCTCAGAGCAGATCTGAGCATTGCCATTTATATGTTTGACCAAGCTATAGAAAGCCTTGTGGTTGTGTTTGGAATCTTTGGCAATTTTATTTTCGTAACTAGCTTTGGATGATTTTATGAGGGATCTCAGCTTCTTACTGAGGCTGGTAAGGGAGTTTTTTGCATCCTGAGATTTTCCTCTTTTCTGCAACAGTTTCTTCCCTTTGTTGTATAGTTTGTTTATGACAGTGGACCACAAGATTCGCTTACTTTTTTGGAGGAGAGCATCTTGGTTCTATTTGGGATGGCAGAATTCATGCACAAGTGGATGTGCTTGTACAGTGCTTTAGTTTAGGATTTGGCAGTCGAACTTTCAGTTCCCATCTGCATGGGTGTCATTAAGTTTTTCACTTCTGATTTGAGTTGCATGAAGTTGGCCTTGGAGAAGTTTTTTACAGATGTTTCCTTACTGGGGGGTGGGGGGTGGGATGTGGATGTCTAAGGTGATTGGCTTATGGTCAGACCTAACCAAGGAGGGGGTGACCACTGGTGTGGAGCATCAATTTCCCATGTTGGTAATGACAAAGTCAAGGATATTGGAGCCCCTGGTGGGACTATGGATTAGTTGATCCAGATCATTGCAATTTCTGAATTCCATTAACTGCTGGGAAAAGGTGTTGGTACATGAGCAGTTTTCCCATTTAATGGCAGGCTAGTTGAAATCACCCAGTATTAGGTTGTTTGTTTGTATCTTAATATTTTCCAGTATGTTTAGAAATGTGCAGTGAGAATCTTGGGGCATGGTGGGGGATCTGTAGCAAGCTACAATTTGGATTGCAGTCTTACCTAGTGTTAGTTGCACCTGCAGAATTTCAGATGCATTGTATTGGGCAACTAGCTTGGAGGTGTGAATATCCTTGGTGAATATGGACACTCCTCCACCTTTAGTGTTTCGGTCCTGGTTTGGTGGCTGAAAAGTGTGATAAGAGTTGTAGCCTGATATTGCAGGGCTACTCTCTGGAGCCTTGAAACAGGTTTTAGTTACTGCACAGATATCAATGTTCTCCATTTTAGGAGTGCCACGAGAGAGTGCATTTCAAGGTTTAGACTTATAGCACTGAGTAGCATTTCCTTCAGATTTTGCAACTTGCACCTGTCATGGTGGTGGTTTTGTCCATAAGCCTTGCCTAAAAAGGGCACTATAGGGGTGGAAAAAGAGCCTTAGCCAGCAAACTGAATCTCAGGGGCGACAGGTGCAGACCATCTCTGGCAAAGCATTGAGGTTTGTCGATCATGGCATCCCAGGCAGACAGATATTGGATCCCCTTTGAATGACACCATAACCTTGGCCAGTTGTTAAAGTCAATCATTTTGTCCGTATACTGTGGTATCATTCTGGATGAAGACAGGATGATACTCAGGGCTAGGATCATACCTGTCTGGGTCTCATGATACGAGAGCTCTTCCACGTCTCTTTCCATGTAGTCAAGGGAGGTACATCTCAAGTCATTTACTCCAACATGGGCAATGACAAAGTCATATTTGTACTTGTTATGGAGTGACTTGATTGCATGCATTATGTAGGAGATCCTGGCACCCAACAGGCAGCTGACTGTAATTTTCTCCTTGTTCAGCCTGGTGAGTGGGACATCAGTGTGCCTGACTATGCAGTCACCTATGACTAAAGTGTTGGGTATGTTGTCTTGTCTTAGGGGCTGTTGTTGGATAGCACACTTGTGTTGTGAGTTATGTGATACTTTGGTTGTGATTGGTGTTTGTTTGCTTTTCAGCTTTGGACGTCCTTGTTGCTTGGGCAGGTTAATGTTAAGGGCCTCTGCATATGTGGTTTAGTGTCGCTATGTGTGTGTGTTGGTGGTGAGGGTTTTGAAGTGCTATGTGTTGCTTGAGGTGTAGTGCAGGTGTTAACCTTCTCCTTCTGATTGACTAGCACAATTTTGGCTGGAGAGAGCTTTGCTTCCAGTTTGGCTATGTAAGTGCATCTCTTGCAGGTTGTAGTGTTGGGAGGTAGGAGGAGAGGGTTGTCTGTGTACATGAGGCAATTTCTGCATTGCCCCAGTATGCCCAGATTCACCAGGTTGACAGGAGAAATCACTGGAAGCTGACGCATGGACATGCCTGGTTAGGTGTTTTTTTTTCCCTTACCTTGACAAAGTACTTTGCAGTTATAAGCTGTTTAGTGCCTATGATTAATTTCTCCTTATTAACAAGGAGAGTTGAGTGATTGTATCAGTTTAAGGCTTCCTATCGCTTTCCAGCAGGATTTAGAGCAAGTGCTAGTCACAAGGACTCCAACCAGAAAGAGTCAGGAATCAGTGCACTCTGGTCCTACTCTCACCAGGATCAGAATATAAGCACAGATTCCAAGCTGTCACCTATAAAGCAGTTATTAAGCTTTCCGGTGATCAGCAGTCTCCAGGAAATAATGTAACTGCACTCCTTCTCTCACCAGGAGAAAACAGAAGCACTAATCCAAAGATGATGACTGAGAGGCAGAATGTGGGCTCTCCAGTAACTGGTGGTCTTGCAATAGATGCTTAAAGGTAAGATAGAAAAAATGGTTTATCCTAAACACTGCAGTGTGCACTAGAGGAATTAGATGTGAAAGTAGGTAACCTAAATTTTACCTGTCTAAAAAGTTAAGTTTTAGTGGAGAGTCACTATTTTTAAAACAGCAAGAGAGATTGAAAGGGGGTGCTCACTTTTGTATTCTGGTACTATGGAATATGGTAGGATGGCCAATAAATTTAAATAGCTGAAGGGGAGTGATTTCACAATAGGAGATACATAAAAACATACAGCTCAAATACATAAAAACGTACAGCTAAAATGCCAACAACATGGTAGTCAGTACTCAGAGTCTAGCTTTGCATGCAGGGGTGTATGGTTCCCGTACTACAATCTGCAATCTACTCTTATTTGGAAAAGCAATGTTAAAAGTAGTAATGCAATCATACAATATATGCAAGTGTGACTGCATATAACCTGGGATACTACCCAAGTATGAAACACAGACAAAGAGAAAATATTGTAGTACTACCCATGTATACTCAGGTATCCCATACAGTATACTCACACCCCTTGCTACTGTAATGACAGTACATAGAAGCATGTTATGTACATGGAATTAAATACACTTATTAAAGATGTCATTACCCTATTTAATCAGACTGGAATGTGATCAGGCTATGCTAAGCAGGTTTAAGCATTGCTTAAATGTAAATGCTAAGCAGATTTGTACATTGGTAAGCAAAGGCTACATGGTGTAAGCGTGTATTAATTTAACCGTATATTAGCAGAACTTACCATTGTGCAAACACATGCAAACCCACTTAAAGCCTCTTTAAAGCACCTTAATCACCATCTCCATCAGCCCTTGTTTTGCCCAACAATAAAATAAATAGCCCATGCAAGTCTTGAACCCAGGACCCTGTACACTATAGAGTCAGCACTTAACCACTAAGCCATCTGAGCTGTAAGAATGCCTTTCGCTTTTTCAGATATATCATTCAGTGCACATACTGAATAGTAGGGAACAACTTCTTTGAGTACTACAATTGTTTACCACTTGTTAGTGATAACAGTGTGGAATCAGTCATGTTTCTATATCTAAATATACACATATCAGATAAATATGGTGAGATACATCTGAGAAGGACTATACAACAATCATGTTTACACATAAAAAGTATATATATATATATATATATATATATATATATATATATATATATATATATATATATTGTTGTTGTGTGTTTCGGCTTTTCCCGGTTAGGGGTTGCCACAGTGGAACTCCGATCTGCTAATGATTGGCAGTAGATTTTTACTTGCCGAGTTGCCAGCCCTGATGCACAACCTTCAACGAAGGTACGGCCATTCATGCATGTCTCCACACAGAAGACGCTCTAGCTGAGAATTGAACCGCAGTCTAAATATATGTATGTATATATATATATATATATATATATATATATATAAATATGTATATATATATATATATATATATATATATATATATATATATATATATATACATATATATATATATATATATGTATATATATATGTATATATATATATATATATATATATATATATATATATATATATATACATATATATATATATATATATATATATATATATATATATATATATATATATATATATATATATAAAACGTATGCCATAACATGTAGTGGAGTCATACCTCAGCACCATAACTCTCAACGTCTTCTCAACGTCTTAGTGCAAGGGAACGTAATGTAAATATTGCAGTTATAAATGCAAAATGTTGCTCCAGTAGCAGGGCTTGTGTCAACATACATATTCTGAAGCAAGACTCTTCTGAAACTGATATGTATGCCATCAGTTACTGACAGACATCATAAAATCATCATAGTGAAGTACCACATAAATCACAGTAATGATTCTGTGGAATACAGCAGTAATATGAGCAATACACGTGGACAGTCTGAAACAATCTGGTCATTCAAGATGTATGCACAGAATTACTTAGTGCAAGAAATGTGGACCAAGCCTGACAAAGGCGATGTTTAAAGCCATGAAAAAGGGGACATATCACAAATACTGGAGTAGATAAGCTCACACAGTTGATGCATTCACACCGTCCTGCCTGTCCTAACATATATTAACAGGAGGAGCAGAGACCCCAAGCCCACATATTTCCCATAGTGACATACATCTTCACAGCATCCTACTGCTTTGTCAGAAATACACAACAAGTATGGTGGTCAAACAACAGTACATCTGACAAATATTTGGACATAACATCACACTAGGTAAATACACTGAGCTGCTAGGCATGTCACCAAGCACTGTCTAAACTACAGGCAGACTGCCACAACACTAACCCAATTTTTCTAAGGGGAATACACATGTAATTGCAAATATAGCAGGCAGGCACCAGTGTGAAAGTGCATACCCACAAGCAATCTCAACACAGTCACAGTCACATAATGGCAAGCCTAATGAATAGTATAGTATATGGATTGTGTGAATAAAACCCATCATCATGTCTGCCACTCATACACTAACCCTACATATACTGACCCAATTCACAATGTAGTCTGATGCCTGACTGTGGTATGTCTCAGTCTGGCCCTACAAATATATAAGCTGAAAGGGTACCAGTAACTGGAGCAGCATGCAACATCAGATAGAACAGGACCAAGAACACTGACATCTACCCCATTCTGTACACAGGCCAAATAACATATTCACAATACACTGCCACACAATATTGACGCTCTGTCAACAATCGCCATAAGTACACAGCCCTCACTACTGTACACTACTGTACAGAATACAACAGAATGTCCAGGTTTTGTCATCAAATATAAGGCCTCCTTTACATAACATGTCTGACAGTCTGATATAACTTTGGCTTGATATCAGGAATGATGTCAGTAAATAATGATATACTGTACATATCCACCTCTTAATGCATGACATATGGACACAGGATGACAGACTTGGGGGACAGAGGCACAGATACAGAGCCATTATTGATATAGTGCTGTTATATAGTGAGAAAATTGCTGGTGTAACAGAGTTTATTGCAGAGTGCTGCCCCCCTGACATCTCAAATGCTCAGGTAAGAGCCGCCCTCTCCAAAGCAAAAAACACAGCATCAATGGGACCAGACAGTGTCCCGGGCTGCGTCCTACATGAACTCCAAGAAGAGCTAAACCCAAACATAAAACTACTGTTCAGTCTCAGCCTTACTACAGGATATGTGCCCAAAGAGTGGCGTACAGCAACAGTGGTCCCTCTCCATAAAGGTTGTGCCTCAACGGATCCTGGAAACTATCGCCCCATAAGCCTGACTAGCTTGGTCTGCAAAGCTATGGAAAGGATCATCATGGACCTCATAAATAAAGATATTGGGGACCTACAAACACTGGATCCTATCCAGTTCAGCTTTGTTAAGGGCCGATCTTGCCTCTTAAACCTGGTTGATTTCTTTGAAACAGTCACCAAGGCCATTGACGAGGGGAAGGTGGTCCACACAGCCTACCTAGACCTCGCAAAAGCCTTCTATACAATACCCCACTCAGGCATTATAGATAAGCTCACCAGCTTAAATATAAACCCCTATGTCACTAGATGGATTGCAAATTGGCTCAAGGACAGAGCCCACATGGTTAGAATTGCTGGAGCCATGTCAGACTCCAAACCAGTTACAAGTGGTGTCCCACAAGGCTCGGTCCTGGGACCTCTCTTGTTCGGTATATATTTCTCGGAGGTACAGGCCAACACGGAAGGACTGTGGCTGACCAAGTTCGCAGATGTCTGCAAACAGGGCACCATAATCGACTCTCCAGCCGACACAAGCATCCTCCAAAAGGGCCTCATAGAAACAGACAACTGGTGCCAGAGCCATGGCCTCAAGCTAAATGCCAAAAAGTGTATAGTCATCCCCTTTGGCAAAAACAAAGTGCCCACAAATTACCACATAGGTGGTAATCCATTAAGTACAGAAGAAGTAATTAGGGACCTGGGACCCAAGTTGATAGCAATCTCTCATTTGACAACCACGTGGCCAAAGTGGTTAGAAAAACATTTTATATAGCCCACCTAATCATGAAGGGATTCACATCTAGATCAGGGGACGTCATCGTGCCTCTTTACTCATCCCTCATCAGGCCCATAATTGAGTACAATGCCCCTTTTGGGATGTACCTTACCAGACACCTGCAGCAACTGGAAAGACCCCAAAAGTACCTCACCAAGAGGATCAAAGGGCTCAAACAGATGCCATATGCTGCCCGGTTAAAGAAACTCCAGCTCTACTCAGTGGCATAACGCCTGTTCAGAGGCGATCTGTGCTTGACGTATAAAGCCATGTCCAACCCAGAATTAATGGACATGCTGCACCTCAGAAAATCCAAATCCCATCGAGCTACGTGCTTGAGAGACTTGAACCTCAGCACTGAAATAAATAGGACATGCTGGAGGGACAGATTCATAATCCAGAGGCTCCCTTCACTCTGGAATAAAATCCCAGTCCAGGTTAGGCAGAGTCCCTCATTGACTCTCTTCAAGAGGAATCTTGATGAGTGGATGAGAGATCGTAGGTTTACCCCGGGTATCACTTCTGTGTCACTGTTAGACAGAGGCACAGTATACTAACCTCGAAAAAGGGCATAGCAAAATTAATTTAAAATGGGTGGCGAAAGCCAAACACATTCTGGCTAGGCTTATAAATGCCCTAGGGCAGATAGCCTAGTATGAACCTATGAACCTATATCTCTTCTGAGGGATATGAAGTCAGTAACACACATGGATGTTACCATTTACTGACTGCAATCATTAGAGTATGCTACTGCATTTATAAAGACAGAAAATGTGTGAGTAACACACCAAATCTAAGACTCCAGACTCTGGCCTGTCTGCAGGTAGCCCTACAGGTGAGAGTTTTCTCAACCATATAACACTGTCATGTCAGACTTTAAATCATGCAGAACAGCCATAGCTACACAAACCCTGTTAAAGTAACATTACCTCAAATGTAGAATAGCAATACTTACATTCTGTCCCCATGTCTGGAACATCCCCCTCCAGTTTATTGGCCTGTCTCCACAGTGTTTGTTATAAGAGGTATTTCCAGCTACCCTCTGTGATGCTGCTTGTCAGACACCCACATGAAGTGCTGCTCACAGTGAAGGAAAAGGGCCAACACCCACATGAAGTGCTAAGATATAGGAGTGTGTTTCCATGCAATCGGCTATATGAATGATACCACAGCTGTTCCACATGCAATTAGTAAGTGGGGGGACTCCAATTCATGCACAGGCCATCAGCTGATCATGAGCACTACCTACAAAAGTCAAGCTGCTGCCTATGCAAAACAGATGCATTTTTCTACATCCACCAGAGAGAGACAGAGACAGAGAGAAAGAAAAGAAAGAAAGAAAGAAAGAAAGAAAGAAAGAAAGAAAGAAAGAAAGAAAGAAAGAAAGAAAGAAAGAAAGAAAGAAAACAAGAAAGAAAGAAAGAAAAAAAGCAAGACCCTCACCACAACCAGACTACAAAAAGACATCTGTGAGACACACCCATCTATGTGTGAAATACAACAACTGAAACAGGCAAAGAAAAAAAAAGTATGTGAAACAAGTAAGCATGTAATGGAATGTAGTAGGGTGTATATAAATAGGAAGTTCAACAAATACTTCCCAACAACACTTGCTGTACTGATATAAAACCTGTGGCCGTAGTATCTATGTCTGTCTGTAGTGACATAGAAAACAGCTCATGCCCCTGAGTCAGTCACATACGACTACTACTGGAGTTTAGTTTGAACAGTACTGACTGTGACACTCCTAGGCCAGCTAAGGGTATGTCACATATATCCACATGTTAATTGTAAATACTAGTATGATATACATGTCTCTCTCTCTCTCTCTAAATATATATACAGTGACCCATAACGGGAACAGTTCACTTGTAAAACCATGCATTTGGACTCATGTATTGCACCTACAAGGCAGGCCACCTGTCAGGGTGGTAGACGTTGTATCAGCATGAGGTTTCAGTCAGGTATGATACCTCATGCTGCCATATGTGTCAGTAAACTCACTGTGACCTATTTGTCTAGAATATCACATCCATGAGTATTGTTAAGGGACACAGAAAAATTCCAACCATGTATAGGTTGCAAACATATGGATATGCCTGACACATCTGTACAGATGACTGTACAATGGTTTAACCTAGTACATGTGAGGCAAAATCTGTTAGCACACTATATAAAATAATGGCAGTGGGAGGTAGTCACCAGTCATGTGTAGTATACACATCAAAATGGTATAAGCTATGCAATCTAGGTATGTCTACTATAGTGTTACGCAGTTACTGCACGCACTACATAGCTTACAGGACTTTCACATGGCCAGAGCCCCTGGAAACTGCACAGCTGTGTTAAACTATTACAGGAGGCAGACAGTCTTCCTTCTGTATCACCTATACATCATGCTGCTTCTTCATGTCTTGCACTTCATCTAGCATTATTGCTTGGCAGTTCACCAGGTTATTGTATCAAGACGTGTGGCACACCTGGGAGCCTGCAGGAGTACTTGTTCATCACAGAAGTAGCCCCAGTGCTTAGTAGCTATGTCTACCCCTCCTGGCATGTGTGTAGGGTGGTTATCTGTGCTTTCACCCATTAACCTTGAGCACTTGTCCATTCTGATGCACTGTTACAACTGCCCTCCCCTATAAACTCCAAACAATCACATATGTGAGGTTACCCATATACCACCCAATGTGGACATATGCACTCTCTAGCTAAGACTGGACTAGCAGGTCATGAGGTTATGATCAACACCTGCACCACACCATGAAGAACATGTAGCTCACCATGACACTCACTTTGACAGCCATGACATGAAGTGAAAAGCCACACACCCACCTTCCCAGAGGCACTCATTAGACATTTATTCAAACAGACAGACCAGCAAGACAGACAGCCACTCAGACACTGCAACATGGCACATGCCAAGGGACACATATTCAACCTGCACAGTGTGCCCCTCAACCTAAGCTCCTAAGGCTAAGCATCTTGCACAATACAGTGATCATGGGTAACTCAATACTAAGGCACATGCATATCCCACTCACTAAGTTGAATATGGAGCAGGTATCTATCACATGCCAGCATCCAGCACATGACACAGCCAGTCATCGCACTCCACAATATCTACAAGTATCACTCTGTATCCATGTGGGTGTGAATGTCTTGACAAGAGACATGGTTGAACTCTCTAATTATGTGGTCCAGGCAGGTGTGACAGTAGCCCTGGGCAGTGTACCGCTGTCACCCAGAATGATGCTGCAGTACTATCAACAGATTGACTGCAATATTGACTTACGTGTTATGTGTCATTCTCAGGGGATCCAGTACCTCTCTGCTTGGGATGACATGATTGACAAAACTCAATGACCTGCCACAGATGTCTTACATCTATCACCGCTGGATTTCCAGCTACTGGCTAATTGTCTTGCCACCCCTGTGATGCCTTATTAGGCAGTTTGCCTGATGTTATTACCACCATAACAGCTACATGTATGTAACCTGAGGGTCATGCTGCTCAACAGTAGACATCTAACTTTCACGATGCAGTCACTCAGAGCAGTCGTTGGATTGGAGGACACAAATCTGCTGTAATGAAGAGGTGGTTCACAGCAGCAGACAGCAGACCTGTAGTATTAGGCTATGACACATTCCACATCTGTCAGTCCCCAAACATGGGCAACACCACACCTCCACAGGTGGTGTTGTCTCCATATTCATTATGGGTAGGAACATCTCCAGACTAGTATCCCATCAAAATGCATTGGAGATGCTTCTGGTAATACTGCCTTGGGGTAATAGTGCAATCCAGATCATAGCCTGCTGTGGGTCCACATCTAGGTCCCTAGACTGTCAATGCACATTCCTCAACACCCTGACATTCATGATGTTCCAAAACAACACTGACATAGTATGAGTGTTCAACTACCCCTCCATCACCTAGGGAAAGTAGCCAAGTGCCAGTACAGTGGCCCAACAGTTCTGAAAGTCATCATTTCCATTGCCCTGGACCAGCTCATACTGAGCCCCGGTAGAGGATCCAACAACATTGACCTGTGTTGACTACTTAGATATGGGACTGTTGCTCATCCACAGATGAGATTCACACAGGCTGTAATCAACATGGAACTCAACATGTCAGCCACACGCCCCCCAAAAAGGTAACCACCTTGAAAAACTTCTCCAAAGCTGGCTTTGCAGCCATGAAAACAGGGGTGGATGTCTTCACTGCACCCATGGCAATGGGAAATAGCTTTATGACTGTGGAGTCATACACATAGGCAGTATACAAACAGATACATGAATGCATGGCACTAGCCAAAGCCAACCGAACCCAGACACTGTCCTCCAAACACTGGGAGACAATGTGATGGTCCCCTGTGATAACTAAAGTGTACATCAGAAGGAGGACACTGTTGCAGAGAAAGGTGGTGTCCCATGACTGTTGGACTCCCTTATTAGTCTCAAACACAACTTTGGATCCTACATGGAATCCCCTATGGGCATCTATGATGGCAGAGATGCAGCAGACAATGATGACAATCACAACAGCCTTTGATAGGTACACCATCAACCTCCACAGCATTAAACACAAGTGTTGCTAGTTACTGCACAATGCTAATACCTATCCTGAGACAACAGATATTGGCCACAGTCTTGGCAACACATTTAGTGCCAGCTTTACCTCTCCCACCCCCACAAGTGAAGTGCTGAGTGAATGTATTCTCAGATGCTGTAGCCCATTTCCATTCTAGGCATCTGTCTGTCACCAGGAAGTGGCCCTGCAGCATGACCATGGGATATGGCAGCGTGGTGACACATCTACCGTGTCATAGGCAGGGTAATGTATGTGCACAGAAATCCCCGGTCTGTAACACAATGATTACATATGCCTCACAGATTATAGGGCTGGGGGTTGTACATAGGTCTATGCTGATTTACATCTGTTGTAGAATGTAGAATGGTACATGTTGTGGTTTGTACACACCTCCAATTGCTAATAACCACAGCCACAGGGGATATTCATCAACCAAACACACTGAGATTACTAATTACACACACACACACACACACACACGCACACACACGCACGCACACGCACGCACACGCACACACACACACACACACACACACACACACACACACACACACACACACACACACACACACTTACCAGTATTGAGATGCATAGGTTCATTGTTTCGTAGGTGTGTAGTAAGTGAATGGGCCTGAAGGCTGTACAAGGCTAGCCCAAGGGAATACCCTGGCATCAGGCCACATGAAAATAGTCCCCATTTGTGGCTCAGGGGTATAGTCACTGGAGTGGTCCCCAGGGGTGGGTATTGTCTTCCCCATCCACTCATCCAGATTTCTATTGTGGGTGGCCAGTGATGTGCACTGCTTCACATGTATGTGATTTATATTCCATAACATGGACAGTGTCTAGGTTGTGCATATCTCCCACATACATGATCTTTGAAGTGTGGAAGTGTGCTTGAAGTCTCTGGGGCGTGTTGTGTAGACAGATTGGTATCTTCAGAAGTAGCATTCTTGACCTCATTTGTTGAGACCAGGCTATATAACTGAGGTAGTGATTGCACCAACATAAACAGTATAATATGGGGATACATTGGAGTTATTGGTGTCTGTCCATACAGGGAATGTGTATAAGGCATGATATTCCTTTTATGGGGTACATTTGCAGACTCTACAGTTGTTGCAGGTGTCCAGTGGGGAATATGGCAAAAGGACCACTGAACACATAAATTGGGCTACTGAGGGGATGGAACAGGGTTCCATGCACTTTTACTTACTGCATAACCCACACTCCATCAGGAGATGTACCACATCAAAGTACTTTCTGATGTCAGTGGCACTGTTGTGGAGAGTAGGCATGTAGTCCACTGCAATTACACACCATGGGTATTATCTGTGAGGCAGTTTGCAGGAGAACTACCAATATAGTGGTTGCTGCCTAGCCAAGCGTGTTTGTGCATGATCATGGGTGGAGAGTGGTCTCTGAGTATTATAAGGGATGCCTGTATTGTTCACTAATCCATACTGTCACATAGTCATTGCACAAGGCATTAGACATTTATGACTGTGTATTGTCTACACCAGCCTCTACAGTGTTTGAGAACTGTTGTCCTTGTAATGTGGACATTGGGACATATAGGTCCTCAAAATAATAATGTAGCAAAACCCACCCCACAACAGATCCTGTTATTACACAATCACACCAACACCCACACAAGATACTGATGACAGACACACACACACACACACACACACACACACACACACACACACACACACACACACACACACACACACACACACACTTGCCAGTACTGAGTTTTAAACCCCTACCTAGCTATGTATTGCTACTACAGTGGTATGCATTTATCACACGCACCCCCGCACTTATATGTTGAAGAGTTGTCCAAAGGTATATTTGAAGGTGAGTGACATCAGCAGCAGTGCTAAAGGAGGGGTAAGGGAAGTGTAGTAAGTGTGAATGACCACAAAATCAGGTGTCAACAAAGACACACACACTCATTTTTACAGTCGCCAGGACCAGGATTAGAACTACCACCTAACTAGTTTGCTACACTATAGTATTACACAGTTATTGCGAGCACCACCGAGCTTATATGTTGGAAAGCTGTCTAAAGGTATCTTTGCAGGTGAGTGACATCAGCAGCAGTACTAAAGGAGGGGTAAGGGAAGAGTAGTAAGTGTGAATGACCACACCATCACTTGTCAACAAAGACACACACTCATTTTTACAGTTGCCAGGACCAGAATTAGAAATTCGACCTAACCAGCTTGCTACATTATAGTATTAGGCAGTTACTGCATGTGCCACAGAGCTTACAGGCTGAGGTTTGGCCAAAGGGTTATTTCAAAGGGACTGACATCAGCAGGAGTGCTAAAGTAGGGCAATGGGAGGTGTAGTGAATGTGAATGGCCTCAAAATCATTCATCTCCAAACACACACACAGTTTAACAGTTGTCATGTCTGGGATTAGAACTCCTACCTAACTAGTTTGCTACAGTGCAGTATTACACCGTTATTGCGAGTGCCACAGAGTTTATAGAGCTGAGACTTGCCCAAATGGTTATTTCAAGGTGACTGACAGCAGGAGTGCTAACATGGGCAATGGGATGTGCAGTGTGTGTGAATGGACCATAAATCATTCCTCTAGAAACACACACACACACACACACACACACACACACACACACACACACACACACACACACACACACACACACACACACACACACTCACTCACACACAACTTTACATTTGACAGGACTGAGTTTACAAATGCTACATGAATACTTATTTGTACTATAGTGTTACACAGTTATCACAAGCACCACAGACACTATAGGGCTGAGGGCTAGCAAAAGGAATGTCAACAGTGATTGACATCATCACATCGTATGATATAGGCCAGTGGGATGTGTAGTGGATGGGACTGGCCTCATAATGGAATTCTTTCTGTCACTGTCTGTCTCTCTCTACCCCATGTCTCTGTGTGTGTATGTTTGACATATTATAGTCTTTTGGCCTTAGATATGTGTGGGTATTCCTATTCAATGTGTGTGTGAAGCATAAATGGTGCACAATTTGATGTGTGTGCACAGACATCTGCAAATGACAGATAGGTATAGTCCACTGTGTTGTCAGACATGGGTTTCATTTCTCTAAGTGTAGGAGCATGCCCAGTATGACCTTCTGTATTGAGTGTGTGAATCAATTGATAGGTAGGGTTGTACTTCAGTCCAGGGCTTGGTGTTCTACACCTACATCTAGCAACCTGTTTCTGTAGGATATCTGTAGATAGGTTGACAATATGGAGCCACAATGGGTGAAAGATAGGGGGATACTGTAACTATTGCTGTCTGCGCTGCTTGTGATACATGGTTGGTGTTAGCAGATATATTCAGAACTATGTACTCTTTTACATTGTGATGTATTAAGTAAACTACTGACAGTTATAATGATTTGCTCGCAGTTATTTACTGGGAAAATACAAGATGAATGAAGCTGAGTCCAGTATTGTGGACTGCAGCCTACACATTCTTGCACACTCCTGCTATTCTGGAGGGGTAGCTACAGGCACTTGCTGATTGGTCTATGTAAATGTTCCTGCACCTTGGTAGTATGGTAGCTGAGGATCCCCTTCTTGTACATATATTGACTTAACAGAATGGCCACATCCTTCTCTGGTCATACCTTTCAGCTGTACAGATTCACCCAGGTTACCCAGAGGCAGGGCTCATATATCTGGTCAGTCCCCCTTCACATTGTGGTTTGCAGGTAGGTTTGTAGCCATCCATTAATGGGTTTGCAGGCAAGGGTAGTATGGGCACACATCAGAGTTTCAGACTTCACACACTCCATGACATCCATGTTTCTACACCCTCCTCTGTTATTCTATCATATTCCTAACATTATGCAAACTATATCTGAGAAGTATCCCTATAGTTGGCCCTTCATTCCAGTGGTATTTATGGATTGGTCCACAGTTCTTGCAGTAGGACATGGGGGGCATGCTACTGGGATTTGTTAACATGCCTTGCATTTGTGTTCTGGTGACTGTGTTAGGCTGTTAGGTCTCCATTTGCACTAAGGGTGAGGCACAGGTCTTGGACAGAGGACTGTAGGCCATTTGCTAGTGATGCAGGTCATCTGTAGCAGGCCAGTGCATTCTGCCAATCATGTATTCCCAGGTTGTGAGCCAGTGGATTACCCTGGGGTGACAGGATAAGTGTGTTACTGGCAATACTTCCTGTCCATATTGATCCATTAGTTTGGATGCAGGCAGGGTGCTGCTTACAGTTAGAGACACACCTGCACAGGAAACTTCTTCAGCATGCTGCATTCTCTGGTTATTCCCATACAGAAGTGGGGTCATACTGTACTAATTCCCAACAGCAAGGACATGACCTGTGATAATCCTGTGGCTGATGGTGGGGTGAGATGAGTGCATGTGTGATATGGAAGCTACTTACAGCTGACTCACCGATATACCTGGGATATTCCCCTTAGGCTGCCTTGTGCGTAGACATAGGCAGTCTCTCATTACTTTATAACTGTGTCTTTTGTGGTCTGCCAGTGATTGGCCAGATTACATCAGTATTCCATACTACACAGATAACTAATGTGCTGCTAATCTGTATGTACAATTCCAAAGTTGCATGTAGTTGACAGTTGCATTATATGCACTCTGTCTAGGGTATTTCCACCTGTGTACTGTGTGCATGTATGGGCCCAAATTCATGGGATGTCCGTGTTTCAGATGGTGACAGATACTGACATCTGAACAGTGAGTATAAACGACTGCTGACATGGGTATTGCTGAGAAGCATTGTGGTTGGCACTACAGTTGTCAGAACATGGCCCTGTCGACCACAATACTGCCCGCAGGCCACTGAGACACAACCCTCCATGCCTACATGCTGACCACATCCAGGCAATATTGAACACACAACAACTTAACACACAGACCCCTGCATATTGTACACGTGTAAGAATCTATCTTGTAGATTGGCCCAGCTCAGGTAATCTGTGGTCCGTTAATATTACTTCTCACATTTACATGTTACTGCATTTCTACATATGATTGTGGGGGGGGGGGGCACACCTGACAATTTTAAACATTTGTTATGACTGTACTGGTATTTCAGGTACTCTGTTGACTTTAATTTCATATTGTATTCTGACCTATCATGCAGAATGGAGGCATATAAGTAGAGTACAGATCTTAGGTTTTATTGACCTACATTTCAGTTTCAGACTTCTTACCCTTCAGAAGTGACATGCAACTGCCATACCTGTTGTAGTCTGTCTGTGTAGGTCTGGAGGGTGGTGTTCACCATTGTCATCATTTGGAGGCCTTAGCCCAGCCTTTCTTTATGGTCATCTACACCTGTCCTGCTGGCTAAGGTTGGTGGTAGGTATGTGAGCCTCACTATTATGCATGTGTGTGTCCTATGATACCCACAGTTATTTGGGCCACCACATGTACTGCAGTGGGATTTATTACCTTGTTTAGTACTGCCTAGTATGTTGATACCAGTATTTGTTATGGATTTTAAGCTGCCCATATAGGTGTCCACTATCTGGCACCATCCCATTCGGCCACCCAATTCCTTTGCATGCTTGCGTCCATACTGTAGCTACAACTATCAGAACATACTACTACATTCAGTAATTGATAGGAAGAGTGATTTACCTTGTGGCTGGGCCAGTATTGAGGATGGTGCTGGACAGCTGACTATGTTGGATGCACATAGTACAATCCCTATACATGGTAAAGCACAGGTAGTGTCATGTTTGGCATCCCTTTTACTGTATGTGCAAGTGAGAGAGAGGTGATATTCCTTGGTTCCCTACCATGTCAGTGTATGTGCTATGTGTTGTGTCTTTGCCAAGGCCTGGACATACTGGGCACACCTCTTTCTGCCTACAGGGGCAGACTCAGGTAGTCACCCTGAGTCACTCTGTGCCTGTGATGGCCTTGACAATGGTGGGGGGCTGTGTGGGCTTGCCCTGTGCTGTTCCTGCTGCAGCTGTTTCCACAGGATCATATTGTGTAGCATGGCACATACTATGAACATTTGTGTACATGTAGCTGGCGAGTACCGCAAGGCTCCACTGGCTATGTCAAGGCAGTAGTACCGTGACTTGAGCATCCCAAACACATGCTCTACAATGATTCTGGTTTGTGCGTGTGCCTCATTATGAAGTTCTTGTTCAGGTTTGTGTGCATTTCTGAGGGGTGTCATCAACCACGGCTCCAGTGCATAGCCAGCATCCCCCACTAGGTGGCCATATGGGATGTCCCCACTGGCAAATGACTGGTACAGCTGTGTCATATGCCAGATGTGAGAGTCATGTTAGCTTCCAGGGCTGCCAGCATACACATTTGCAATAATGCCTTGGGCATTGCACATGGAGGGGAAGCCCTTGCAGTTTATGTAGACCCTATCCCGCTCACCGGGTGGTGTTTTGACATGTATGTGCATGCAATCTATAGCACCCACTACCACAGGGTATTCTGCTATTTGGTGGAAGAGACACATATTGCTGGTCAACTCCTCACGGGTGTTGAAATATATATGCTCATTGGCATGTGCTGACATGGCATCCAGGAACTGGTGGAGTACCCTGGATGCTGATGCCTGTGAGGTCCCCATGATATTCCCAGTTGGCCTTTGAATGGTACCAGTGGCTAGTATTCTTAAGCCTACATATACCTTGGTATCCACTGGGATGGGTTCCCCTCTGTTGCTTCTGTGTGTGAGGCGGGGCCAGCACAGCTCAACAATTTGCTGTAGAATGTCTCTGTCCACCCTATTGTGCTCCACTATCTCCAGCTCATGTAGCCCCTGGTAGGTTACCCTGGGTCTGTACACTCTTGTCCTCCTCCTCACTGTGGGATGGTCATCAGCATTCAAATCCTCACCAACCTCAGCCTCTTGCACATATTGATGCATGAGAGTGACAGCAGCCCCTAACATTTTGTTAGTTTTGTCAGGTAAAATTTCCCCATCTGTGTACACCGGTGGTGTAGAGCTTGTGGGAATAAAAAAAACAGACTGAAAGGTGTTTGCATAATTTATAGTAGTGTGCTGGGCTACTGCCTGTGTAATTAGCTGATTCTAATACATTTCACCTGACAGCTATGCTAGTTCTCCTTGTTTGCCTTCCTACTGCTGTTTTCCCTTCCTATTGCCTTCCTGTTTAAGCCCCAAGGCATGCCACACATACCCAGTACTCAGATGTGACCAGTGCTGCTAGTTCCTGTTTTTTTTTTTTTTTTTGTGCGTGTTTAATACCCGGTGCATGGCGCACGCACCCGTTTATGGAAGGAAAATAGTGCTCAGTAATGTGAGACACACCCCCTTCCTTAGCTCTGCTTAGCTAAGAGCAAACACAGGCCACAGAGCTCCAATAAGCTTACAGCATGCATGACACATCCCTTATGACGTCATCCACTTCTTCTACTTATACAATGGTGTTGCTACACCTACATGACTGGGTAAAAGCTGACACTGAGAGGAAGTCTGTGATTCAGTATCAATCCCCTCATTTACATAAACCAGAATGCTAATTCATGGTTACCACACTCACACTGAGCCTTCCCCCTTAGCAGCCACTATTCCCTGGTATTGTTGTCTTATGCATGCCATTGACTATTATGGCAAAATGCAGATTTGGGTATAAAAGCTTATTCCCCCCTTTGTTTCATTTACATATCGAACTCATTTACACACCTCTTCCCTACACTTAAACGGCCAAGATCGCCCAAAAAAAAAATAAAACTTGTTTTTTATAACATTTCACCTATTTTTCATGCCAATGGCCATATATTTGGCAATTAGCATGCCTACTACATTGAAAAACATGCTTTCTTTTGAGCTATCATGCCTCCGTTTTGTAATTTGCAGAAATGTATTTGGTTAGTAACCGAATACATTTCTGCATGTTACATTATTCCTGCACAGATGCCTGCCTGCTTCCTGGATCACTAATTCCCCTCATTTGCATGTTTTTCACCAGCAAATGAGTTAATTAGCATATGGCAGTGGTGTCCATGTGTGAATAGTGTAGGAGCGCTCATTCATGCCTCGGGTGGCTCGATTCTGGATCGCTCATCAGCCATATTGCGTGCAGCAGCTCTGGCACTATTCAGGCACTCCGTGCAGAACTGCTGAATCCTGGGGAGTCATATTGCACTTATGATGTTCTCACAGACTGAGGGAGTGTTGACATTGTTAAGGTTACTTGTTCAGCAGGCTGATTGCTTGTGCAAAGAAACTATTCTTGAATCTTGATGTTCTATACCTGATACTTCTGTATGATTTCCCTGAAGACAGGATGCGGAACAGTCCATGTGCGGGATGATACTTGTCCCTTATCAGTTTCACGACCCTGTCATAGCATCTGCAAGAGTAAATGTCCTGTGAAGACTTAGGTTTGATCCCGTGATTTTCTTGGCCTGTTTACAACATTCTCTAATGCGTTGCAATCTCTGCATCAGTAGTTTCCATACCAGACTGTGATGTTGTTAGTCATTATGCTTTCAGTCGTGGCCTTGTAGAAAGTCATGAGGATGTGAGAGGGGACGTCTGCTCTGCATAGTCTCTGGAGGAAGTGGAAGGGTTGTTGGGCTCTCTTTACAAGGTTGGAAATGTTTGTTGCCCAGCTTAGACCATCTCAGATGTGCACCCCTAGGAATTTGGTGTTTTTTACTCTTTCCTCGGCAGTACGACTGATGGTGATCATAGGATCTTAGCAAGTTAATAGGCTAATGGATCTAGGGCTTTTACAAGCCTAGCCAAGTTCTACCCTTATTTCCATGATCAGCACCTATTGGCCCTGTCCAAGAGGGACACAGGTGGAAGCCCTGTGGTGAATTTACAGTTACCCATCCAATTGTCCAGACTACATTTGAAGAGGGCCAATGAGGTGCTCTGTGTGACATGAAGTGGGAGTCTGTTCCAAAGGTGTGGTAACCTCTGGGAGACAAATCTGTCCCTGCAGCAGGTTTTATTAATGTCAGATACCAGGTTAAGGTCTTTAGAGCTAGTAACCTGTGTACCATTTGACTTGTGGATTTCCAGCATTTCCAATAAAGCAGGGTCAGAGATTGCCTTACTGTATATGCAAGGCACAGATCACCTCTGAGCAGTCTGTATTAAACAGAATAAAGTGACAGTGACTTCAGATGATCCACATAGGACAGATGCTGAAGACCTTGAATTTTCCTTGTGAGGAGGCTTTGTGGTCTCTCCAATTGCTGCTGGTGCTTGGAAAGGTACATACCAAAAGGGGCGTTGTACTCGATTATTGGCCTGATAAGGAAAGAGTACAGGGAGGTTATAACTTCTTTTTTTCTGGAGGCAATGCCCTTACTTATGAGATTATCAATATAGAATGCCCTTCTTACTGCTGTGGAGACATGGTGATCAAAGCTAAAGTTGCTGTCAACCTGTGTGTCCAGGCCTCTCACCACCTAGTGCGTACTTAGGGTGTTGCTATTGATGTGGTAGTTACCAGAAGCAATGCTCTTACTGAAAGGGATGATAAATGCTAATTCATTTCTTTGCATTGATTTTAAGGCCGTGACTTTGGCACCAATCATTTGTTTAAGACCCTCTTGTAGGATGTTGATATAATTTGGAGATTCTATAACCACTCCCAGTTTGCAGTCATCGGCAAACTTTGTCAGCCACAGAACTTAGTTTTAGCTTGTACTTCAGAGAAATAAGATTCCAAACAGTAGAAGTCCCAGGACTGATCGCTGTGGAACACCACTGGTTACAGGTCTGCTGTTGGAGGTGGATTCTCCTATTTTGACTATATGTGTTCTATTAGTGAGCCTGTTAGTGACCCATCTAATGATATAAGGTTGATACCTAGCTGGCTGAGTTTGTCTATTATGCCTGAGTTGGGGATAATGTCAAAAGCCTTGGCTAAGTGTAGATAGGCTGTATGCACAGATTTCCTCTCATCCAGGGCTTTGGTGACTGTCTCAAAGAAGTCCACCAGGTTTAACAGGTATGATCTCCCTTTAACAAATCCAAACTGCATAGGGTCAAGTGTTTGGAGATTACCTGTATCCTTGTTGATAAGGTCCATAATGATTTGCTCCATGACCTTGCAGATAAGGATAGTCAAGCTAATAGGTCTATAGTTCCCAGGGTCAGTGGAAGCACTACCTTCATGCAAGGGAATAATTGTGGCCATTTTCCATTCAGCTGGGACAAAGCCAGTGCTTAGACTATGCTTGAAAAGATTACCCAATGGTGTTGCTAATTCTTGTTGGAACCCATGTAGGACTCAGCCTGGGATATTATCAGGTCCCATAGATGCTGTGTTTTTGGCCTTAGAGAGGGTGTTTTCTATCTGCTCTTAGAGATACAAGGTAGGAGACAAGTGCTAGGTACGTCATGGCATATGTGTGGTAGGGACAGGGGAGTGAAGTTTTCACAGAACCTGTTAGCCAACAGGTTTGCTATGTCCACAGGCTCAGTATATGTGGGATCATTAACTACTAGTTCAGCACATATCTGGGCCTTTCCTTTTAGGTTACAAATGTAACTAAAGAACACTGTATGGTTCTTCTTACTTAAGGAAGCTAAGTTGGATTCATAATTTGCTTTGGAGGACTTCACAATAAGTCTTATTTGCTTGTTTAAGCTGAGGAGGGAGTTTTTCCAGTTTAGGGCTCACTCTCTCTTACTCTTAGACAGCAATGTCTTCCTCTTATTGTAAAGCTTGTTAGTGGCAGTTGTCCACCAGGCAGGTTCGCTCTTTCTTGAGGAGCTTGATTTGGTCTTGTTAGGTATGGCCAATTCAATGCAGTTATAAATGTGTTTCTATAAAGCATTGGTGGAGAACTTGGCATAGTTGCCAGTTCCATCTGATGGGGGAGGTGCAGTGAAGCTATTTATACCATCCCATAAGAAATTATAATCTGTGATGTATGCATGAGACCTTTATTTCCGCTTGAAGTCAACAATAATTTGTTTTGTTTTGTCAACATTTAGTGCTAGTTTGTTTTTGGTGCACCATCTAGTGAGTTGGTTCACTTCCTCTCTGTATGCCCCCCATCATCATTCCTGATGAGGCCGATCATGGTGGTATCACTGGCAAACTTGATGATGTGATTTGTCTGATGTTTCGCAGAGCAGTCATGGGCCAGTACTATGAAGAGAAGTGGACTTTGTTTGCAACCTTGTGGGACCGCTGTATTCAATGCGATGCATCGAGAGTGGTTCTTGCCAACTTGAGCAGTTTGGGGGCTGTCAGTCAGAAAGTCCAGAACCCAGTTGCAGAGTATATGCTCTATGCCTAATTGACTTAGTTTAGATAACAGCTGCTGCTGTATTAAAGTGTTGCATGCTGAGCTGAAGCCTATGAACAGCATACATATGTAGCAATTTTTATCTTCAAGATGTTTCAAGGTGTGATGTAGTGCCAGGGTATAGCTTCTGCATTAGATTGATTTGGTCTGTAAGAAAATTGTAAAAGATCAAAATATGCAGCTAGACAAGATGATGCATGCTCTTTGAACATCTTTTCAAAGCATTTCATCACTACTGGTGTGAGTACGATGGGTCGGTAGTAATTTAGTGTGACCGGGGATGACAAGAGGAATGATGATGGCAGACTTGAAGCATCTTGGCACATTAGCCTGTCTAAGAGATGTGTTGAAGAAGTCAGTGAAGAAATGTCAGTTGATCTTTACAGTCCTTGTGTAGTCAACCCAGAATCATGTCAGGCCCTGTTGTTTTACCTGAGTGGACTTTTCTTAGGTTCTTTCGGACTGTCTCCATTCTGAGACATAGTGGTGTGGCATCCTCATCCATGGATAGTTTCTCTGGTGTGGTGCTGTTTGCCTCCTCAAATCTGCTAAAGAAGGTGCTAAGTTTGTTTATAAAGTCTGTAATATCTGCACATTGTGTTGACAGAGGTTTGTAATCAGTAATGCCCTTCCACAGCTGCCTAGGGTCATTTTTATCTGTGAAGTGTTTTTGTATTTTTAGCCTATGAGCATGTTTTGCTACTCTTACTCCCTTGTTCAGTTTGGCCCTTGCAACTTTCAGGGCATCTTTTTCTCTAGACTTAAAGGCAGCATTACATGCTTTCAGTAGCTCGTAGACTCCAATAGTGACCCATTGTTATTGGTTGCCCTTATAGTTATGTCCTCAACACATTTGATGATATACCCCACTACTATTTCTGTATACTCATCCAGGTTTACATGTTGTTCTGTTGTGGCAGCATCTTTGAACAGGTTCCAGTCAGTGCATTCAAAGCAGTCTTGCAGGGCTGAGACTGCTGCCTCTGGCCAGATCCTTACTTATTTCCTGGAAGGTTTTCCTCTTAGCAGCATGGGTTTGTAGGCTTGGAATCAGCAAGATAGAATTCTGATCTGAGCTGCCTAAGGGTGGGTGGGAAATTGCTTTGAACGCTTGCTCAACATTGCATATACTTGATTTAATATAAGTTTGTTTAGAAAGTCTGTATTATCTGCACATTGTGCTGATGGAGGTTTGTTATCAGTAATGCCCTTCCACAGCTGCCTAGGATCTTTTTTATCTGTGAAGTGTATGTAACTGGCATCCCCTAAAGTACCTCAATCTTGATGACGCAGTTGAATTTTTTAATACTACCTTCCTGAGCATCCTTAATTACCATGCCCCCATAAGACTTTCCAGAACAAAAGCACAACCCTCCCCATGGCTACAGAAAACCACTAAGTCAGAAATGAAAAACAGGGATAAAGCCTGGGAGCACTGGAGCAAAACCAAAACCCCCTCAACTAGACAGAAATTCCTAGAACTATGCAATAGAGTTAAAAAGCTAATAAAACAGGACAAATTCCAATACTACCAGTCTGCCCTAGACTTCTCCCAACACAGCCCCAAACAATTCTGGTCCTCCATAAACTCCATCCTCCACCCAGGTAAAGTCAGTAACCATCCTCCTAATATTTCTCACAAATCCAAAAATATTGCTACCTCATTCAACACACACACTTCACACAAACCAAACTATCACTAGCTAAACAACACAACCCCCCTCCCTCCAACCCACACCTTCAACTAGTAATCTCCCCACTGCCTTCTCTTTTTCTCCTGTACCTACCTCCAACATAAAAAAACACTTAACTAAACTTAAGCCCACCAAATTAGCAGCAGACAACCTCCCAAGTGAATACCTTCAAATCGCAGCTGATGCTCTGGCCTACCCAGTATCCATCTTGATTAACCGATCTCTGTCAGAAAGTTACATTCCCACACTGTGGAAAGTATCACATATAATTCCCCTCCACAAAGACGGCCCCTCCACAGAACTAACCAATTACTGCCCCATAGCTATTCTCTCTCCACTCTGCAAAATACTAGAGAGATGCATACATTCTCAGGTCTCAGACTACCTCCTTACTAACAACCTCCTTTCCAATACTCAGTATTGTTTCCGACCAAACCATAGCACCGCCACTGCTTTACTCTCCTTTACTAACACTATCCTTCAGCATAAAAACAATGGCTATCTCTCCTCTGCTACTTTCCTAGACCTATCTAAAGCATTTGACATGGTCCCACACAAACAACTCATCTCTCTCCACAATAACCTATCCTTCTCCCAATCAGTCACCAAATGGTTTCAGAGTTACCTGTCTGACCGCCAACAATCCGTTGTATGGCAGAATGACATATCTCCCCAACTACCTGTCTCCATAGGGGTTCCCCAAGGATGCATCCTTGGACCCCTACTCTTCTCTGTTTTCACCAATAATCTAGCCTCTGCCACCAAACATGGCACACTCATACAATACGCAGATGACTCAACTATCATCTGTTCAGCCCAGTTCCTGCACAAACAAAGTCACGCAGGAAGCCTTTTCCTCTGTTGAAACTTGGTTATCCGATGCCCAGTTAATACTCAACCCAAACAAAACTAAACTACTCATCTTCCAACCCACCAAGCATACTCAAAACAACTCTCACTTTAACATTACAGCAAAAGACAACATCACTATATACCCAACTGAACACACCAAATTGCTAGGAGTGGAAATAGACAATAAACTAAAATTTGACATTACATATCCATGACATAAAAAAGTCCACAAAAAAACTAGGAGCATTATACAGATATAAGCAACTTCTCACCAAAGCAGCAAAGATTTCAATAGCAAATTCCCACATTATCTCCACCCTACTTTATGCCTCTCCAATATTTACCAACCTAAGGCAATGTGATCTAAACAAGCTAGAGACCTGCTACAACAAAATCGCCAAATTCACCACAGGGGCATCCTACCGTAGTCACCACTGTCTCTCACTTGCTGAACTGGGCTGGCTTGAACTCCCTCACCACCTTCAATGGCATCAATTATCACTCACCCACAAACTAGTAAACCATCCACTAAATGTCCCATCCCTCCAGAATCTACTCCAACCCTATCGCACCACCAGACCACTAAGATCCAACAACAAAAATCACTTGCAAATCACTAAAGCCAATAACTCTGCTGGTGAAGCACTATTCTCTTGCACCATAGCCAAATTATGGAACTCCCTCCCACCCACAGTTACCTCCGTACCATCATGCACCCACTTCAAAACTTTACTAAAAGCGCAACTAAAAACATGATGGCTATGCGCTTGCAACTCCCACTTTAATATCACCCACCTCATCCAACCACTACCTTTCTTTCCACCCCACTAACTACCTTGATTATAGCAAGCTCAGATGCTTATAAGCCTAGTACTTTTTATACAGCAGGAACTTCTTATTGTAACATTTGTTAATGTCTGTTTTGTACTTCACAGATAAAGATTCTAGTTGTCTACTGATGTACTATGTTCTTCATCTGTAAATATGTTTGTAATTAATTGCTATGTTAAATTGTTAATTGCTATGTAATCCAATGTAACTACTGTCTGTTTATTTTAATTGTGGAGCTTTTCTCCCCGAGCCTCCGCTGAAAATGGACCTACGTCCAGTCAGACACTCCCAGTCAACAAATGTAAATAAATAAATAAATAAATAAATAAAAGTGTTTTTGTATTTTTAGTCAATGAGCATGTTTTGCTACTCTTACTCCCTTGTTCAGGTTGGCCCTTGCAACTTTCAGGGCATCTTTTTCTCCAGACTTAAAGGCAGCATTACGTGCTCTCAGTAGCTCATAGACTCCACTAGTGAGCCATGGTTATTGGTTGCCCTTATAGTTATGTCCTTCAAGGTGGTTATGTCCTTGACACATTTGATGATATACCCCACTACTATTTCTGTATACTCATCCAGGTTTACATGTTGTTCTGTGGTGGCAGCATCACTGAACAGGTGGCAGTCATTGCATTCAAAGCATTCTTGCACGGCTAAGGCTGCTACTTCTGGCCAGAGCCTTACTTATTTCCTGGAAGGTTTTCCTCTTAGCAGCATAGGTTTGTAGGCTGGGATCATCAAGGTAGAATTGTGATCTGAGCTGCCTAATTGTGGGTGGGAAATTGCTTTGAAAGCTTGCTTGACATTTGCATACATTTGATTTAATGTATTTGCTTCCTTTGTGGCAAAGTTCACATATTCAAATGAGTACATGCATTGATTACATTACACATTGCAAGTAGTTTATTTTTACATCATCTTGCAGACAAACATGCTATGCTGCCTAAATACTTTCCCCTGTCACACTTGACAGTTTCCAATCTCCTTCAAACTGGCCCTACTGCATTGGATATATTCCACCTGTGAGCATCTTACTCCACTCTTGTAACTCACCCTATGCTCCTCCCTCGTGTAACAGTACATATTCACCACAGCCATGTTGATGTGTTTTGCACAATCCACTACAGTTTCACTGTCTACATTCCTTTTAACATCATACATACCCATCACTTCCCCATACCCCCTGTCCCCTTCACCAACATGGCCATTGACATCTGCTGCACTGACCACTCGGTCACCCTTGGGTTCAGTCATCTCCACATCTTCCAAATGACTTCACATTTATTTTATGTTTGTAATCCATCACACTACAAACTTGTGTAGCATATGGGTTCCTTGGCAGCCTTGCAGAACCTGCCCTGCTACAACACCAGGGTATAGAGCACAACATGGTTGAGGTGGGTGCCACACACACAATGGACAGGGACCGTGCAGGTAAGGGCCCAGTGGGGATTACTACACTAATGTATCAGACATGATTGTATCTGTAGAGTATCTACATGCATGTGTCAGATCAGATTGCAGTTGTGGATGAGGTCTTCTAATGCACAGAGGTGTACACCTATGGTGATGACATCAAATTGCGTAGTACTGGTGTTTGTACTGCAAGTGTACAGACATGCTGCATCCATTCTATACCAAGGCCAAATGTGAGTGTGCTGACAATACCTCTCTCTCACAACTACCTAGGTCCCTGTGGTCTACATATGGGACATCATCCTGAAGCTGGTGTGTATGAAATTGTTGTGTTGTGTTTTGGCAATACCAAAGGCATGTGAAGGTAATGCAATTTACCATGGGTACAACTATCAGTAATAGCCATTTTGCATTATGTGCATGGTCACTTGTGGTGAGGTTAACTGCATTGCATTACAGTGGTCACCACTGGGGCCTATCTGCAGAGATAATAACATTCCTGTGGCATACCTCACAACCTGTTAGTGTAAGATGTCAGTACAGAGACCAGCAAAATGTCCTGGACAAACTGCCTAAGGTAGGGACATATGTGAAACATTATTGGTATACAGTGGATATAAAACATGTACACACCCCTGTTAAGATGCCAGGTGTTTCTAATACATACAGCTTGCAATGACAATATGGCAGTCCACATGTCTTTCAACCTTTAATGTAACCCATAACCTTTAATATGACCCATAACATGAACAGTTCACTTGTAAAACAAAGCATATGGACACATATATTGCATCTACAAGCCTGGATAAGTGAGAGGGTGGAAGATGTAACAGCATGATGTTTCATTTCAGGTATGATACCTGATGTTGCCATATGTGGCAGTACACTCACTGTGGCCTAATTGGCAACAATGCGTGCACATTGCTAAGGTACACAGACCACTTATAGGTTGCAAACATCTGGATATTCCAGACACATCTGTACATAGGACTGTACAATGGTTTAACAAGCTGCATGTGAGGCAGATGCTGTTACCACACTATATAAAGCGATGGCATCAGGGGGTGGTCACCAGCCATGTATGGTACACACATCAAAATAGTATAAGATATGATGCGCACATACAAACACACACCATTACTTGGATTAGAACCCTTGCCTATCTAGTTATTGCTATTATAGTGTTATGCAGTTAGCAGACATGCCACAGAGCTTATACATTTTCACCTAGTCCAAAGGTACTTCTAAGGTGGATGACATCAACAGGACTACTAAATTGGAGTGAGGGGAAGTGTTAAGAGTAGTACACAAGTCAAAATTGGTATAACCCACACAGTACCTGAATCTCACACAAACACACACACACACATACAAACAGTTAGTCGTGAGATTAGAACCCCTGCCAATCTAGTGTTGCACAGTTAGCAGATGCACCACAGAGCTTAACCATTTTCACCTAGTCCAAATGTACTTCTAAGGTGGATGACATCATCGGGACTACTAAATTGGAGTGAGAGGAAATGTTAAGAGTAGTACACAAGTCAAAATGGGTATAACCCAGACAGTACCTGATTGTCTCTCTCTCTCTCTCTCTCACACACACACACACACACACACACACACACACACACACACACACACACACACACTTGCCAGTAATGAGATCAGAACACCTGCTTATTTAGTTATTGCTACTATAGGGTCATGCAGTTACAGCACATGCTACGGAGTTTACTGGATGTACACCTGGCCAAAGCTGCTGATAACTGCACAACTGAGGTAAAGTATTAAAGGTGGCAGAAAGTCTGCTTTCAGTTTCTCCCTTACATCTTGCTAGTTCTTTCTGCCTTGCACCTGATATAGCATTATAGCTTTGCACTTCAACAGGTTATGGTATCAATAAGCATAGAACACCTGGGAGCCATCATCAGTACTTGTTCATCACAGACGTAGCCCCAGTACTTATTAATTATGACCACCCTTCCTGGCGTGACTGAAGTGCAGTTGTGTGTGCTTTCACCCATTAACCTGGTGCATTTGTCCATTCTGAGGCACTTTTGCAACTGCCTCATGTACAAAGACAACCCTCTCCTCTAAACTCCAAACCCTCAGACCCATAAGAGTTACCCCTATATCACCAAATGTGGAAATATGCACTGTCCAGCAAAGACTGGCCTAGCAGTCAAGAGGTTAGGATCAGCACCTGCACTACTCCATGTAAAACACATAACTCACCACAACACCCACTATGACAGCCTTGACATACATTGAGAAGCCTCACACCCACCTTTACAGAGGCACTCAATGGGCATTTAACTAAATAGCACAGACCAGCAAGACAGCCACCCACTCAGACACCACAACATAGCACGTGCCATAGGACACATATGTCACCTACACAGAGTGTGTCCCTCAACGTAAGCTCCTAATGCTAACCACCTTGCACAATGCTGTGATCATGGGTAACTCAATATTGAGGCACACACATATGCCACTCACTAAGTTGAATATGGAGCAGGTAACAGCTAACTGTCTATCACATACCAGTATCCAACACATGACACACCCTGTCATGGTACTCCACAACAATTACAAGTATCACTCTGTATCCATGTGGGTGTGAATGACCTGGGACACACCTCGCTGGATTACATGACAAGAGACATGGTTGAACTCTCGAATTATGTGGTCCATACAGGATATGAGAGTAGGTGTGGCCAGTATACTGCCATCACCCAGAATGATGTTGCAGTAGTATCAATAGATGATGGACTGCAACATTGGCTTACGTGTTGTGTGTCATTCTCAGAGGATCCAGTATGTCTCTGCTTGGGATAACATGATTGACAGACCTCCATGCCTTGTCACAGATGTCCTACATCTGTCAGCCCAGGCTTTCCAGGTACTGGCTAAATGTCTTGCCACCCCTATATTGCCTTATTAGGCAGTGTTCCAAATCAAATTACCACAATAACAACTAGACATGTCTGCAATCTGAGGGTCATGCTGCTCAAGAGTAGACATGTAACCTTCAATATGACGTCACCCAAAGCGCTTCTTAGAGTGGAGGACATTGGCATTTCTACTGTAACAGGGAGGTGGTACTCAGCAGCAGACAGCAACCCTGCAGTAACAGACTATGACACATTCCACAGCTGTCAGGCCCCAAACATGTACCAGACCACCACAGGTGGTGTTGTGTCCATATTCATCATGGATAGGCACACCTACAGACTAGTATCCCAGCATAATGCATCAGAAATACTTCCATTACAATTGTCTTTGGGTAATAGTGCAATCCAGACCATAGCCTGCTATGGGTCCACATCTATGGCCCTAGACTGTCAATGGCATTTATGAAGGTCCAACCCAACACTTACATAGAAGGGGACTTCAACTACCCCTCCATCACCTGGGGAAAGTAGCCAAGCACCAGGACAGTGGCCCAACACTTCCTGGGATTCCTCATTTCCAATGGCATGGACCAGCTCATACTGAGCCCCAGTAGAGAATGCAACAACCTAGACCTGTGTTGACTACTTACATATGGAACTCTTGCCCATCCACAGTTGTCAATCCCTACTTGGTGAGATCCACACAGGATGTAATCAACACAGAAATCAACATGTCACCCACACACCCCAAAAAGGTAATCACCTTGCAAAACCTCTCCAAACCTGATGTTGCAGTCATAAAAACAGGGAAGAATAACATCACTGCACCCATAGCAATGGGAAATAGCTGCATGGCTATCAAATCATGCACATATACACTGTACAAATGCACACATATGCATGCTACTAGCCATAGCCAACCTATCCCAGACACTGTCCTCTGAGCATTGGAAGCCAGATGCTCCCCTGCCATTACTAAAGTGTACAACAGAAGGAGGACACTGTTGCAGAATAAGGTGGTGTCCAAAGAGTGGTGAACACCCTTATTAGCCTCAAACAACGTGGGATCCCTCATGGAATCACCTACAGGCAGCTATGACAGCAGCATTGCAGCAGACACTGATGGCAATCACAAAAGCCATTGATAGTTATATCATCAGCCTCAACAGCAATAAACACAAGTGCTGTGAGTTTCTGCACAATGCTAATTCCTATCCTGAGGCAACAGATATTGGCCATAATCTTGCCAACAGATTCACTGCTATTTTTACCCCTCTCCTCCCCCCAAGTGGTCAATTACAATGGCAGATGAATGCCAGGCACCCAGCAGTACTGCAGGCCTGCATCGTCCACAGGCAAGAATACAGCTTTCATGAGATCCTGACATATGCATGGCTATGTTATACATGGCATACAAATCCTTGGACCAAATCTGCGTGCCCTGGTCCATCACAGCCTCACCTCACGGTTTGTCCCTCAAAAATGGCACACTTCTACAGTCATACCTCTCCACTAAGGGGTAGCATCTACAGACCCTAGTGATTATTGGCCCCTTAGCCTGACAAGTCTACTATGTACGGAAATGGACCACATCATCAGGTGCCTGATTGACCAAGATATAGGTGATCTCCTACCTCTGGCACCACACCGTTTGGCATTGCGAATGACAGATCATGTCTGCTCAACCTAGTTGACATCTTTGAGTGAGTCAAGGCACTGTATACAGCCTACATCAATCTGTCCGAGGCTTGTGATACCGTCCCTCAGTGAGGTATTTTTGATAAACCCCACAAACTAGCCATCAACCCATATATCATTGTTTGGTTTGCAAATTGGTTCAAAGAACACAGAGTGTGACAGTGACAAACTTCAGGTCCGACTGGCATGCAGTCACAAGTGGAGTCCCACAGTGGTCAGTACTGGGTAGTGCCCTGTCCAGCATTTACTTCTCAGGAGTTCAGCCCAGCACAGAGGACTACAAGCTTGGAGCTATCATGAACTCGACAAGTGATGCACACATCCTACAGAAAGGCCTCACTGACAGCAATGATTGTTGTGGTAACCATGGGCAGAAGCTTAACACCACAAACTGCATCATCATCCCCTTTGGTAAAACAGTCAGTTCCCAGTAAGTACCACACTGATGGGAGCCCAATGAATACTGTAAGCATTATAATAGATCTCGGGACACAGGTTGACAGAAAGTTCTCCTTTAAGTACCACATTGCCCCTGTGTTGGGGAAGTGCTGCTATATGGCACATTGCATTACCAAGGGTTTGGCATCCAGGATGACAGAGGTTATGTTCTCTGTCTACTGTTCCCTCATTAGACCACTCCACATGTATTATGGCGCATTTGTCATGTACCTCACTAGACACCTACAACAGCTGTAGAGGCAACAGAAGAACCTACCAAAGGGTTGTCTAGGCATTACATACACATCCTACACAGACAGACTCAGAAGAGTCAAACTATTCACTGCATCATATCACCTAATTAGAGGCTATCTGTGCTTGACTTAGAATGTCATGTCTGACCCAGCTGTTTTAGAAATGCTACATATAAAGACATCTGAATTTATCCACACCACACACTGCATAGACTTCTACCTCGTTACCACAATCACCACAACATGGTGGTGGGACAGGTCCCTCACCAAGAGACTGCACATGCCCTGGAATACACATCCCATACATGTCATGTAGAGCACCTACCTTACCCTGTTTCAGGTAAATCTTGAGGACTGGATGGGTCACAGACAGTTCAACCCAAGGATCACTGCAGTGGCTCTACTTGATACAGGCACTGTGAAGTAACATCAGCTGGCACAATGGAAGGGCCCTTCTATGCCATAGGCTTGTAAAGGCTGTTGCACCATTAGCCTGCTACACACTTGTTAACCTATAAAGGTAATGACAGCAGCAGGAATGACAAAGAAGGACAATGGGTATTAAATATCAGGATACATTTTACTACAAACCCACACACTTACACACACTTGCCAGGTATGAGAGTAGAACCACTACCTAAGTAGTTAATTGTCCCATACTGTTACACAGTTATCACACATACTACAGAGCTTACTGGGCAGAATGTTGGCCAAAGGTGGTGATATCAGGTATGACTTCAGCAGGGCTGATAAAGTGGGGCAATGTGTGGGTAACTTATCATAATACTTCAGCTTACAAACATACACACCCACACACACATTTGCCATATACAAGAGTAGAACCCCCTGACAAAGTATTTATTTGCAGTATAGTATGAATCATTTATCACATGGACTACTGAGCTTATAGGGCTGACAGCTGGCCAAGGTTGCTGATAAGGGACTGACACTATCCGGACTGATAGGGTGGGGCAGTGTGAATTATTGTGGGTGGGACTGGTATAAAACTGTTTCACCGATAAATAAACACACAACTCCCTCAGTCTTCCACACAACACTATCTCACACACACACACACACACACACACACACACACACACACACACACACACACACACACACACACACACACACAGTTGCTAGGACTGAGTTTAGAACCCCTACCTATGTAGTTACTTATACCATAGTTTTACACAGTTATTGCATGCACTACAAAGCTTATAGGAATAGTAGGCATCCAATGGTACTTCTAGGGTGACTGACAGCAGCAGATCATGTGCAGAAGGCCAATGTGATGTGTAGTGAGTGAGAACAAAGTGCTAATACTTAGACCTACACACACACAGACATACAGGCAGGGAATGTGATCTTAACACCTGACCATCAGTACTATTATCAATGGGGCTCACCTTTTATGCTTGCTCATGCAACTGCTTGAAACCTATATGCCATTTCCCACAGCAGCACATCACTGTATGCCATTCAGGGTACCCATGTGTGTGACCCATGCTGCTGTTTGTGTCCCTCTGTGTCTCTCAGTGTATCACTGTCTGTCACTTCCCCACATCCATGTGTGTGTATACTTGATATATTATTTTATCTTTTGGCCATATATGTATACCTACATGTCACATACAACAGATGCAGATATATCACATATGGGCCACCTACAGCCAGCTGGGGGTAATCCTGTCTGATGTGTGTGTGTAGGGACAGCTAAGGTGTACATAGCTGTTTGTATGCACAGATATATCTACACAATATTGTTGTAACCAATATAGATTCTAACTGGTCCTGAGATTCTCTAGGTGTAGGAGCATGCCCAGTGTCAACTTGCATAGTTAGAGTGGGACTGCATTCCAGAGATAAGAGTACTCCAGTCCAGGGTTTTGTGTGCTACAGACATACCTCTCAGTACAGATGACTTACCTCTGGGTAATGTTTTGTTTTGGCAGACATTTTCTGAAATAACTGTATTCTGACAGTGCCGTGTATTTTGTCATTACCTAATGTCAGACATCCTGAAATGATCACAGTGCTATACTGAGGAATAGTAATCATCTGATGTGTAGACTGATATTATGATGGCAGCTATGTACATTCTTGTCCAACTAGGTCAATTGTGAGGTATGTCTACAGCCAGTTGAGAATAGTCCAGCAACATGTTTTATTATACTGGCTGGGGATGTTCTGCTTCTGTGGTATCTGTGTAACCTGAGATGTCATATCCTGCTGTGGCCATTCCTGTCTGCTTTACATTTCTGGCACATTGTCCAGCTGTTTGGCTAGAGGTTCTGTCCAGTCTGCCCTGTCTGCACAAACACATGTTCATATGGCAAATTATTTGGGTATAATTGAAGAAAGATGTTACAAGATATTGACAAACATTTCTGTGTCAGCCTACATAATCTTCAGACAATTCCCACTACTACAAACCCCTCAACCTACCAACTTTCTCAGTATGACAGGGCAATATTTAGAACACATGCCTACCATTGTGCCTTTGTTCCACATTTCATTCTGCCCTTGTTCAGACATGTTGCTGTCAGAGGTTTGACAATATGTGTGTGTGGGTACAGACTACATTGTACTGTGCAGGCATGTCCAGTATATATGAATGTAGACATAAAACAAGGGAAAAGGCCACATCAACAATTGATACATGAGTATTGAAAAAAGCCAAAGCACATCAGCTACACAGCCCTCAAGAAGCCCATTAGATGTGTAGTATATTCCACATAGCAGTGTGACTTCCAGCTATGTCATTTCACAGAGCAATAGGTATCACTGACATGCATAATTGTCAACACTACAGTTATCTGCACATGGCTCTGTGACAGACAGCCTGTACCTAGGGCAATATAAGACAACAGCCAGGAGAACATGCTGGCCAGACCCTGTCAGTATTGACGACACATGCAAATTGCTGATTGACCCCTGCATATTGAGCACATGCAACATGTTTTCATGTGCTTTGGTACAGCCCTATCAGCCTGTGTTATGCTGCTATTCCCTGTAAACATACATGTTACTGCATTTCAGTGGGTATGTGGGGGGGCACACCTGTCAACTGTGGACATTTGCAGAGAATGTGCTGATATCTGCTTTACATTTTGTTTCCATTTACCATAGTATTGTGCCCTATACTGGGGACTACATGCATATCAGTTAGGAACACAAAGGAGATTGTGCTGGCATACATTTGCATGTCAACTTGTTACCCTAATTAGGGGGATACGTGCTTTCTTTGAGGCTGTAATGCCTCCGTTTTCTATTTTGCAAGACCTGCTGTGTTATGACTGTGTGGTTCTTTGGGGGGTGATTTCACATTGCTGCCATTTGTGGAGCTTTGCCAAAGATTTCTGTGCTGTTTTCTACAGCTGACTTGCTGTGTGGGTCTGGGAGTGGGTAAGGGACCCCACACTGACATCCATGGCTGTGAGCTATGACTCCCCAGTTAGTTGCCCACACACATATCCTGCTGTAGGATTTGCCACCTAGTTTACTAATGCATAGTGTTGTGAGTCCTGTATTGGGCAAACATTAGCTGGGGTCCCACATAGGTGTCAGTTGTCTGCTACTCTGCCAGTATTCCACTCCATTCTCTTGCATGCATGCAACAATACTATACAAATGCTAGCAGAACATGGTGATACATTAATTTACTGTTAAGGTGACTGACTTACCTTGTGCCTGTTGCGGTTGTGTTTACCTTGCTTGAGGGCTGCCTATGTTGGATGCATACAGTACACTGCCTATACATGGTAAGTTACAGATAGTGCAATGTGTGTGTCATCTGTTTTTACTGTGTGTGCAAGTAGAATAAGGTGTCAGTCCCTGGGTGGCTACATTGTGTGTGCTATGCATTACCTCTTTGCCAAGGTCTTTGCATACAGGGCACACCTCCATCTGCCTACAGGGGCTGGCTTAGGGGGTTTCTCGTCTGAGTCCCTCTGTGCCTGTGGGAACCTTGGCCATGGTGGGGGGCTGGGTGACCCTTCCCCATCCTGTTTCTGATGCAGCTGTTTCAGCAGGATCATATTGTGTAGTATGGCACATACTATGAACATATGGGCACATGTGGATGTAGAGTACTGCAAGGCTCCACCAGATATGTCCAGGCAGCAGAACCATGACTTAAGCATCCCAAACACATGCTCTATAATGATCCTGGTTTGTGTGTGTGCCTCATCATGGCATTCTTTCACAGGTGTGTTTGCAATTCTGATGGGTGTCATCATCCATGGCTCCAGTGCATAACCAGCATCTCCCACCACATATCCATATGGGATGTCCCCCCTGGCAAATCCCTGATACAGCTGTGAGGAATGCCAGATGTGGGAGTCGTGATAGCTTCCAGGGCTGCCAGCACACACATTCAGGATAATGCTCTGGGCATTGCACATGACCTGGCAGTTGATGGAGGAGAAGCCCTTGTGGTTTATTTAGACCCTACCCTGCTCACCGGATGGTGCTTTGATGTGTATGTGCATGCAGTCTATTGCACCCAGTACCTCTGGGTAGTCTGCTACATGGTGGAAGAGCCGCATATTGCTGGTCAATTCCTCATGAGTGTGGGTGAAGTATCTGTGCTCACAGGCATGTGGTAACATGGCATCCAGGAACTGGTGGAGTACCCTGGATGCATATGCCTGTGAGACCCCCATTATGTGCCCAGTGGGTTTTTGGAAAGTTATACATAACTTAGTATCCACTGGGATGGGTTCTACTTTGTTGTTTGTTCTGGATCTGAGATGAGGCCAACACAGCTCAACAAGTTGCTGAGGTGTGTTCCTGTCTGACCTGTAGCACTCTACTATCTCCAGGTCATGTAGCCCCTGGTAGGTTATCTTGTGTCTGAACACCCTTCTCCTTCTGATTCTGGGGCAGTTGTCAGTGTAATCCTCCTCACCACTGTCAGCCTTCAGCACATACTGATGGATCAAAGCAATGGCAGCCCCTAACATTTTTCAATTTAAAATTCCCCTGCATGTATACACCAATGGTGCATAGTTTATGGGAAAAACAAGACTGTAAGGTGCTTCCAAACATTATACTGTTGTGCTGTAGATGCTGCCTGTGTGATTGGCTGTGTATGATACATTCCAGCTGCCAACTATATTACTCATGGGCTTTGAAATGACTCTGGAACATATAACAATTGTTGGAGTGCATAGACCACCAAAGTCAAGTACAGATGACCTAGAGGAATTCATACATTTCTTACATGAAACACAGGATGGAAGAATAATATTAGCTGGGGACTTAAATTTATCAGAAACAGACTGGAATATTATTGATTCAACAACATTAGTAAAGAAATTATTCACAGAGTATATTCAGGAACAACAAATGATTCAGATTGTAAAAAAACTACCAGGGGAAGGACTATACTAGATATTGTTTGTGTTCATAAAGAAATTACTGTAACTTCAAGTGAAGTTTTACCGCCATTGATGTGCAGTGATCAAGGGGGTATTAAGGTTAATTTGTTGCTAGATAATTCTGCCAAATTGAAATCTAAGCCAATGCTCAGAAGGCTAATTACAGATTATAGCGAAGCAGAACAGTTACTATATAAAACTAAATGGAGTGAGGTGTTCAGTGGAAAAACTGCAGATAGGATGTGGAAAGTTTTGAAAGAGAAATTGTTTGAGTGTAAAAAGCCAAAAAAATATTTAACATCCGTATCTAGGCATGCAACATCAGGGGAGTATATTTCCATAAGAACAAGATACCTGATTAAGGTGAGAGACAAAAAATATATAAGTAATGGAAGAGAGGTGGAACTACAACTTTGAAAACTGAAATAAACAAGCTGGACATACAAATTAAGCATAGTGTTAGACAAGATCAAGGAAAATTTGAAGAAAATTTATATAAAGATATTGAGCATAATAGGAAACCTTTTTATAGATAAAGATGTGGAAGGAGTAAAGATACACAAATTGATAAATTGTGTGCAGATTCTAAAATTTATTCTCAGACACAACAGATTATAAATATATTTACAAAATCTTATGCAAAACAGTTTGGCTCCACGAAAGGGGTGGTAAGTTGTCCTAGTGACATCTAGGTAACCCCAGATACTGGAATCAAATTATATTATATTGAAAAACGAACTGTGAAAACTGGATCCAAATAAAGGGCAGGGAGGAGACGGAATAAGTAACAATAACTTGAGAACACTTTAGCAAGAACTTACACTACCATTATATCTATTTTTCACTAGGTCATATAAATATGAGGAAATTCCTCAAGATTGGAGACATGCACTTATTAAACCTGTCTTTAAGGGAAAGGGGAGTAGGACAAACCCAGAATCATATAGACCCTTCATATAGACCCTTAAGTCTACTTTTATGTTGTGGAAAAATAATGGAGCAGGTAATACTGGGTACGTTATTGTCAGAACTGGACAGGCTGGGACTTGAAACCATATATCAGCATGCATATGATGAAAATAGATCTATTACTATCTGTAACATGATGTTCTATAACAATATAATAACAGCTATGAATGAAAAATTGTGCTGTGATGTGATTTATATAGATTTAACTTCAGCATTTGACAGGATCATACACAAAATACTGATCAATAAATTAGTACAACTAGGTATTGCTGTACTGCTGATAAGATGGATAGCTGCATGGCTTACAAATAGGACATGGCAAGTATCACACATCAAATGGACAGGTGAAATCCTTGATTACAGTCAAGGGGTCACACAGGGCTCTATCCTAGGCCCTTACTTGTTTAGATTGTATCTTTCAGACCTTACTTTTTCATCTGAGGTGTTCTACAGTCTATATGCCGATGACCTGAAATTGGGTAAACTGTTTACAAGTGTTACAGATAAGGCAAGTCTGCAAAATAATTTGACTAAATTGATCATTTGGGCACAGGAGAATAATATGTTGATAAATACATCAAAAACTAAGCATATGAGATTTGGGAGACATAAGCTGAAAGGTGACTATTTAATACCGCACACAGTGATCAAAACTGTAGACTCATTTAAAGATCTGGGTATATAGGTAGATTCAGCTATGAGTTTTTCTAATCATATCAACCAATTGGCTAATGATAGTTATAGAACTATAGGTTGTATAAAAAGATTTATAAAGTCTAGGAAATCAAACATAATGAAGTCATTGTTAATTAGTTACATTAGACCCAAAATTGAGTATGGAATAACAATATGGAAACCCTATAGGAAAACAAGCATGAATAAATTGGAAAGAGTACAGAGCAAACCATGGATGTGAAGATCTAAGTTATTATTGAAAGACTAAAAAATCTGAACTTGTACAGTTTCTCTTACAGATTTTTAAGTGGAGATCTTATTCAGGTATATAAGGCATTTAGAGACAACTACCTCTGGCAATGTTTGAGGTTATCAATAAGTACTAGAGAATCATCAGACAACCTACATAGAAGATTCTATATGAATGAGAAGTGCACTAATTGGTTCTCTGACAGAGTAGCCAATGCATGGAATAGACTACCAAATTACATTAAAGCAAGTACTAGTTTAGATATTTTTAAGAACAGCCTGGACATTTATTATGGGAACAAGTGTTTTGATATACTGGCAAGCTAGAAGGGCATTAATGCCCATGTTTGAAACATTTGTATGTATGAATGTATGCATGTATGTATGTACTGTGAGTGCTAGAGGCATTAGTGGCAATTTGTGTATGATTGCCTTAAGCCAGCTGCCAGTTCTATTGTTGTGTGATTTCAACAGCCCATTGTGAGTTAGCAAGAGTCCCATATTACTGATTTCTACTGCATTTCTCCTTTATTGTGCTGTTACAGTTTACTGTTTTCTTTCTGTTACATCTCCTGCCATTTCTTGCTATGCAGGCAGATGCTAGCAGCATTATTAGCTGCTTTCAATGGCCCATTGTGAGTTGCAGGATTTTAATTACTAATATGTACTGCATTTCCTCTATTCTGCTATTTCCTTTTTTTTCTACATACTTCCTGTTTAAGCCGTGGGATGCACCTGGCAAACCCGTTTAGCGGGTTTTAACACAAATAAATGTCCCTGCTCTAGAAGCGAGCACGCTTACTGTTTCTTTACTTAGCTAAGCACAGCTAAGCTCTGTGGGACACACCCCCTCACTTAGCTGTGCTTAGCTAAGGGCAAACCTGACCAACTGGGATCCAATGTGCTTACAGCAAGCATGACACACCCCTTTTTCATGTTATTTGCTCCTCCTTTCTACACGGTGGTGTTAGAGCACCTACACGATTAGGTGGACTCTGACACTTAGAAGAAATTTGTGGTTCACTATAAGTCCCCCTCATTATCATACCCCACTGCCTTAATCCATAGTCCCTACACTGACACTGAGCCTTTCCCCTTACCAACCACTGTTCCCTAGTACTATTTACATTCTGCATGCCATTGACTATAATGGCAAAATGCAGATTTCACATTAATTCCATTTTTTAACATTTTTTTTTTAATTTTCCCCACGATCCCATTTGTGCAGCACTGCCCTTAACTTAAATGGCTGAGATCAGCAAAAAAAAAAAACTTTAAATTTTTATATTTTTATTAATTTTTCCATGCCAATAGCCATATATTTGGCCATTGGCATTGGCATGCCTAATTAGAGGGATGCATGCTTTCTTTGAGGCTTTCATGTCTCCGTTTTCTATTTTGCAGAAATGTATTTGGCTACTAGCTACACTGTTCCTGCATGGAGATGTGCCTGCTTCCCGGATCACTAAATCAGCTTATTACATGGGTGTGACCACCAAATGAGCTGATTAGCATACAGCATGGCTTTCTGTGCAGGAATAGTGTAGGGATGCTTGTGCACGTGAAAACAGGCCATTCCTGGATCGCTTGACAGCCATATTCCATGCAGGAGCACCTACACTGCTCCTGCACAGAATTTTTAGCATCGTGAATCCCAGAGTTTATCTTCATGTTCTGATTATTTTACTTCAAGGAAATTATATTCTGTCTGACTAGCCCAAGTAAAAAGCAAACACTGAAAAAATTGGATTCAAATTCAAAATCTACTCCTAAAGTATTAACCAGTTCATTTCTAGAAACTACTGTGTTTTGATTTACTGAGCAAAACTTGCCTCATATTTCCAATGTACATGAGATAAATGAAACTGTGTTTCAAAGCTAAAATATCAGCACACTAGTGTATATACTTTCATTCCAGATTCAGAATATGCTGATGTTTTCACTTTCCAAACTCTTTTGCTGGCTGAAAAAAAGTATCACAAGTCAGAATAGATCACTGGTGTACCTCGGATAACAAATTCAGTATATACACACATACAACCCTTCTGAATAGCTCTTGGGTCAGATTCATGAATGGATAATTTCAGTGGTGTTATAGTGTGCACATTGCACCGTGCCATGCATGCAGCAGTCCACCATTTTGTATTTATTAAATGGTTCTACAAAGCTGATGCCAAACAAAGGTAAACAGCAGAGTATAGAAATGAAAGTATAATCTGTTGAATTACATGCAAATGAACTAATCCAAGATGGTGGAGCCATTCAGGAAGCTCCAAAGTAACCTGATAGAAATGGTGAAGCCCTTTGGTATGAGTTCCAAAACCTATCGGAAATACTGCCACCATCATACTTAGAAAAAAAAAACAGTCTTAGGAGCTGCTGCTGCTTCTTTCTTGCATGTGTATGTGCAATGCGCTCAAATCTATGCTGCTGATGCTGCTAATAGACATCATCCAAGGAGAAGAAGGGTGTTCAGACCCCATTTGACATATCATGGACTGACTGAGATAGTAGAGCAATAAAGGGTTAATAGGGAAACACTACAGGAACTCTGTGTCTTCTGTCACCTCCACATCAGACCCAGTGAAAATCAAGGAGAACCTATATTAGTGGAAACTAAGGTATGTGTAGCATTGATGAAATTAGTTAATGGTACAGGAGATATACTAGGGGAGTCACAGGCCTCAGCCTTCAGAATATTGTACCAAAGTTTTAATGCAATGCTACAACATGCAAGGGAGTGCACATATTTCCCATGCACAACACAGGAGGGAGCAAGAACAATGCAAGGATTTTATGCTGTAGCACAGTTTCCTGAAGACTTGTGGGCCATAGAATGCACTCATATAGAAATAAAATCCCCCCCCCTGGTGAACAGGGAAGGATGTACATCAACAGAAAGAGGTTCAACTCAATCAACTGTCAGGTTGTCTGTAATAAAAGGCCATAGTTTTTAACTGTCCAGATTTTTGCACAATGTCCATATTTTTTTACTCAGATTTTGGTTCATTTCTCATAAAATTGTAGTTTTCTAGCAAATCGCTGGCAAATCACTGAGGACTGAAGTCAGAAAATAATGGCAGACATTTGATTTTCAGACTTAATTTCCTTCAGAAAATTCAGGCCAATGTAAAACCTGTTATTCTATCAACTCTCTAAGTTTGTAAGAGAAATATTTAAAAAGTGTCCCTATTTTGGCCCTTTGTCCACCCATTATTTGTGGCTTTATCCAGATTTCTTTCTCTAAGATGTTGAGAGGTATGCTGAGGGATCATCCTCGATGTCTGTTTAGGTAATCTAGATAGTTACCATGATTCACACAAATGGCAGACCTTGCAGCCATATTGTTTGCTAGAGGTGATGTTCCACAAGGCCATCTACTGGGTTAAGGCAGGTTATGCACTGGAACCTTGGCTCATGACACCCATCAGAAATGCATGCACACCCACAGAGGAAGAATACAACAATGTTCATGCTCAAACAAGAAACATAATGGAGCATGAATTTGGCATGCTGAAGTCACAGTTACACTGTCTAGACACATCAAGGGGTGTCCTGCAGTATAACCCAGGCACCTGTGCAGAAATTCTGACAGCCTGTGCCATGCTGGACAATATCATCTTGGGGAAACAACTGCAACAAGGCCAGGAAGGGCCAGGACCACGCATTCCTAAACCACAGGCAGGGCAGCACCTCCAGCACATACAGACGAGGATTCAGAGGAAGAACCTCCAACTGCAGAGGGAGCCAGCATACATAGGCATGCACAATATTCCCTTGCCCTGGTTAAGAGGCAAAGAACAGCACACACACACTCACAACCTAAGTCTCAAAGGTTAACGCACACACTTAGCAACTAAGAGGCAAATAATAACACATACACTCAACAGCAAAGGAATACACATACCACACTAAGCACATGCAAATATTAAAAGTAATGCCATCTGATGTCCACTAACTTTACTTAAATATGCAATGTCTTTGCACAGATGGCATCAGACAGAGACAGCCCAAAAACATATAACTCATAACTGTAATAATGTCAAGGTATGTGTAGAACCTGTATTAAATGATAAAATGAGTAAGAAGATAAACTACCTGCGAACTGTCAGTGTCTTACCTATACACTCTGTGCATCAGATATATATGCAACCTTAAGGCAAACCCAAATGAACACAGGCCATGGCATACACAACATCATTTGCTCACGGTGGGGGTAGGGGGCAGTAGGCCACAGCCAAAATCAAAGTAGTCTATGTGAGTAAGAAACACAGAGCATTCATTAAAGTAGAAAATATCAGAGCCACTAACAGGAGATTTATCCCAATCAACATTACATTTTTCTTACCTTGCCTGAGTGTGTCTCTGCATGAACACAATCAGGGTCTGTGCTAGCACTACATCCTGCAATGTTCGACAGGTGTGAGCCATGCATGGTAGAGTTGTCATTTCAGTGCCATCACTCCCAACCATGTGTACTACCTCTGCCAGGATTTACAATGACACTTCCATGTCCCTGGTTGAAAGTGGGGGTGCTACCTGAACATGAGTAATGCGTGCTGGACAAGCTTTCTTCATGACTGCATCTAAGACCACAATCCCATGCCCTACCATATCTAAGTGTGGACACCTCTTTCACTGATAGAGCAGTGGAAGTAGTGCCAATACGGGAACAGTATCTGGCATGGCCACATCAGCTAACAACATAGAATGCTGTGGCTCTATGGACACGTGGATGCTGGCCCTCCCCCAGCAGATGTTCCATCACAGACTCTGCTGATTCAGTGTGTCACTCACCCTACCCAATAAGTCATCCACATGCTTGAGGCAGTCATGCAGTAGCAAATAATAACACAATACTGTAGTGTAGCCATACTAACTTGGAAAGCTCAACAAGAACTGACATACATGTAGTATATCAGCAGTGAACTTTTATAATTGCATACATATCAAATTTTGTTTTCCATTGCATTTTGAAATACATTCAAAATATGAACATGTAAACAGTTAAGAGGACAAACATAACTCAAGAAACAGTGCAGTAATTTGTAGAATAATCTCCTCCAAGTAACTATACGTAACGGTCTGTCTGTATCCAATCAGTGCCCCCTCTTTCCACTTTTGTAGCTACCCCGTTACCTTTCTATAGTGTAGAGTCAGTCCTGTGAGCAATGTGAAGGCGCAAATGAGGTATGAAATCATTAGGATTCCTGAATACCAAAAAAAATATTGTAAGCAGCTACATGATTGGATGCACAGACCCTATGACTGTAGGGAGAAGCAAATGACAATTGTTAGTGACTAATGTCTTGCAAGTTTTACTGATTGCTGTGACTACACCAACAAGCAATACTGAAGTGACTCTTCTCTCTGAAGTGATTATATCATACAGAGTAGACGTTAAATAAGTATAAGCACCTTGAGAGCTATGAGAACAACCTTAACAACACTTTTCATTGCACTAAGAGCACACTGTCCATTATCTGCCTAAAATCTGTTTAAAATGCTGATCAGCTATAGTACAAATTAAAACTAAGATGCAAATAAATGACCATGACAATGCACTTCTGTAGTTAAACTGAGAGGAGGATAATACTGTAAAAAATACACAAAAGAAATAGCTGCCAGTGTTGATAACCTGGCATGAATATGGTGTGGGCTATTATTATTGTCAAGTATTTGTCAATATCACATTGATATAGATATGTTAAAGCAAATTAGAGAGGAACACTTTCTATTCATGTGTTGATGGTGACAAAGATGGATAAAAACATAACAGAGTGTGTGCTGTTATTGCACTAACAAGGTTAATTTCCAAATAGTGCACTCTCTGACAGTTAATGTATATTTTCTGAGCATATGATCAGGTTGTAACACACACAGATCTAAGAAACTTCACAATCCTGCCTTTGCGTTATTATTCCCTGATATTGTAACACTATTTTTTGTGTGTTCCTCATTTGGGCGGGTTTTGACAAAGTGCACTGATGACTGGCACCATTTTGAAGCAGTGAATGAGAGTCCACTGCCCAATGTCCAAGCTGAGAAATTTAATTTGGCATGGCATCAGTAGCGCACTTTAGAGGGGCACAGGCGTGCTTTACTACAGCTCTCTGAACAGCAGTAAGAGAAGAACTTCTGTACCACATCTGTATCATAGCACATGGGTTAAATGAACTGACTTTAAACAAACAGGAAAGAAGATGCAAGTTTTGAATCCAGCTTGAAGCCACATGCTGCTATGAATGTTTGTAGCAGAAGTGGAAATGCTACCTGTGTTTTTTTGTGTGGAATTGTAACGTTTTTTTTTTTTTTTTTTTGCCTGTGCAATGTTTGTAGCAGAGGTGGAAATGCTACCTGTGTTTTTTTGTGTGGAATTGTAACGTTTTTTTTTTTTTTGCCTGTGCAATGTTTGTAGCAGAGGTGGAAATGCTACCTGTGTTTTTGTGTGGAATTGTAACGTTTTTTTTTTTTTTGCCTGTGCAATGTTTGTAGCAGAGGTGGAAATGCTACCTGTGTTTTTTTGTGTGGAATTGTAACGTTTTTTTTTTTTTTTTTTGCCTGTGCAATGTTTGTAGCAGAGGTGGAAATGCTACCTGTGTTTTTTTGTGTGGAATTGTAACGTTTTTTTTTTTTTTTGCCTGTGTAATTACTGTACAGCTCAGCAGAGCACAAGCAGGGCTCAAAGTTGAAGGAAAGAGCGAGCAATTTCATTTCTGTAATCTCCATTAGCGCAAACAGTTTTGTCACTGACGTGCAGTATTTCTAATGAGTGATGTGCAAGTGATGTATACTTCTTTTTGTAACAGAAACTGGAAATGCAGTGACTTAGGCCCCTTAACAGAGTTGCTCTGAGGTTTACATCCATACAGCATGAAGGGAAAGTGAAAATTACTACTCCAGATGTATGACTTACTTTCATCACAACTTCATATCTTTTTTTCCTGTTTCTTGCCTTGTGCAGTTGCTCATTGCTTAGTAGAGTGCAATCAAACTTACCTACTTAAGGAAAAAAGTAAAATGCTTTATTTGGGAAGCCTTCTGTAGTGCAAATAGGCTTAGAGGCAAAGTGTGGACATCAGCAATCTGGATAGTACTGAGTGAAAAACATCCACTTGCTCTGTAACTTTCTCTGTGGTACAAGATGCTAAATTCACTGACTTTAAAATTAGATAACAGGTGATTTCAGGGTTTATATCCACAAAATAGCTGTCCTTACAAAGGGTGTCCAAATGCAATTTCTAACAACAGTTTGATTAGGAAGATGGCACTTCATACAAATGACTATCATAATTATGCTTCTTCTAAGAAATGTCTCATTAATGCTTTGATAAGTACATTTTTCTAAGTAGCATATCTCAGAAATAGTTTACTTATGAAACACAGTTGAATGTTTGTGTAATTGTTTAAGCACAATAATTATGATAAACTAAAATTGCACTTGCATATTTATGATGGGCAGAATATTTAAGTTAAAATGATCTTCTCTCCTCACATAGCCCAACTCTGTGTTTCATGCAGCATGTGTAGTGAAGTGTGGATGTATCATACTCCAGCCTGTATTAATCAGCTCATGAAAGTCTATCCATTTGACATACATTTACAAACAGTAATACTCCCTCTTTCATGGGAATGCATTTCACAGGACTTCCGATAAGTTACACACATACTTGGCTATCTGAAGTATATCTCTATAGATATTGAATGCAGTTGATCTATGATCAACATGATTGAAAGGGAGTACTCCTAAAGCACTGACAAATAATCACTTTGAAATGTGTGTATTATTTCCTTAGGTTTGATTCCCATACTGGTCAACTAACATTTTACAATGTGTAATTACTGCAAGTTACGTGCCAGGGCATCCTAGTTAACCTCCAAAACACCAAAGATAACAAGCAAGCCGCTGAACATGTCAATGCTGACCACCTCAAGTGTGAATAGGTTGTGTATCAGATGTGGCAAATCTCACTGCCATGTTTCACATCTTCATTTCTGTTTGATAAAATACATTTCTTTTTGTTTGCAAATGCATGTCTGTGCGTTACATCATGCAAATGTAGTTTGCATAGTTCTACATGTTTGCACACCAGCTGTTAAACATGAGATTAAAATTTGGTGCCAATTCAAAATTAGAGTTGTTGCTTGACTTCTGCAGGCATGGCTGGTGCGAGAGATGATGGTGCAGAATTTAGAGTACAGAAGTAAGGTGTGCAGGATTTCTGTGGTACTTCTTGTGAAGCACTTGTGTCTCATTATAACACTGAGGCTTGGACCAGGTTAGCCAAGGCTGTCTTTAATGCAAATGGCATCCCACACACTTGAGAGAATGGTCATTAACACTATACTAAACCAAATACTTACACTTGGAAATGCTCATAGCTTCTGTACATGAAATTCCTTACATACTTAAACTTGTAAGAAGCCACAAGCATTTCCAAGTCTGAGTATTTGGTTTGCTTTTTAGAGTCCTTTCCTGAAACTTGGTTCACTGCAGATTTTTGGTCCTTTTGTTGTTGGCTTTCATTACCTCTATAGTGACATGACATGACTTAAGAAGTTAAGAAAGACCTCCTTAGCTGGTGGAAGGATGAGTTTAGAACTGCTGACATCACTGCTGACATCCTTTTGTTGTGTAAGGATACTGACCCATCAGCATTAAATGATATAGGGTGCAGGACCCAACCAAGACTGTTATTCAGTTTGCTTTCATGTCTCTTTTTCTCTTCTTCTGAGTTAAACAGCTGCTGAAGAAATTGCAGTGAACTTTAAGTTGCAGAAAAGGATGTTAACTCACCTTAGGGAGGCAAGAGTTTCATATGCATCAGGTCTTACGGTAAACTTAATAGCTATTGTAATTGTATACAGTATGACAATACTGAAAAAAATACTTTTATTTATGATACCATAGCAGGGTCATTTATTAATGCTTTATCACAATAAGACCTTCCCATCATACCTGGATGTGGCACAGGTATACAGACAGGATAATCATAATTGTTTATTTTCTGAAATTATTTAGTCATGTGATTTGCCATGGATCTAATTCTATCTCTTTTTTGAGTCACTCCACTCCTTCTCTCTCATTTGTTTTCTTGGGAAAAATATTTTATATGCCTTAAAAATATTCTGTTGTCATACATTTCTGCTTACAAAAACTGACATGCAACACAGAGAGGTAGACCGACTACTGCGGATCAACCCCCCCATCTCTCCACAGGTTGCAGCCACAATACCCAGCACTTCATGGTTTCAAGCTGACAACACTACCTCAAGAATATAAAAACAATGGAACCAAATGCCAAAACAGTCCAACCAACAAGCACAAAGGCACTGGTAGAGAGAAAGAGGCTCGACTCCTTTATTGCTCGTACCACTCTTTATTAGAACTCACAGCACTCCAAAGCACGTAAAGCACATTAACGCTTTTCACAAAACACACTGCGTTTTCGTTTCAAGTGACTTCTTCGGATGTACAACAGAATACATATCTACAACTCACCCATCCTTATATATCATTTGAATTCATTAACTAATTAATCAGTAAAACAATTAAATAATTTAATTTAATAAATACTTCCACAGAAAACCGAACAAAATATATACACTATAAAATCCTAACTACCATAACCTAGTCCTTAAAACATACTTTCTAATATAAATATTTTTAATATTGTTCTACAATAATATACATTTAAAATACATTTTAAAATACATATAAAATACTCCATAGGATAATCATGTACATTTTTAATATTTGTGTGTGCTAGCACCATCTAGTGTAAAAATATAATATTGCACGAATGAAATCTTAGGAAAATACAATTTATAAGGGTGATTTGAAATACACTCACAAAGTTCCTGAGAGCAATGACTATTTTACAAAACAAAATCAGACCATATAAATAAATAACTAAAGTTTTGCTGCCCTCATCTTTAGAACTGGGGCAAGGGAAACTGTATTGTTCAGTCCTGGGGATTTATTGGCCACCAAAAATAATTGCCACAATAGTTCTTTATATTCTATAGGGGTTTCCCATGGACCACCCCTTATGTCCTTTTCCACCACTTCTAAAACAAAAAAATTGAAATTTGCTTCCTGACAGCAAATTTTATGTCTATAAAGTGCATTATTTGTGCATTTCGTCCTAATTTCATAATTGTGCTCATAAATTCTATTTTTCAGTTTTCTTTCTGATTTACCCACGTAAAATGCATCGCAATGATCACACAACCCTATATACACAATCCCACTAGTTTCGCAATTTGCAAAATATTTACTTTGAATCAGGGAGTCCCTACTATTAATATAGATGGTCGCTCTTGTACAAATATATGGGCACTGTGAACATCTGCCACACTTAAATGTTCCTACTTTTCCTTCTCTAACTGGATTCATTCCATTTTTACCCTCCAGAATAGTCTTTAAACTCTTCCCCTTTTGATAAGTACATTTTAGGGGGAGTACAAACATACTTTCAAGGTCCGAAATTTCTCTAAATCTATTCCATTCGTCATCTAAAATTTTTCTTATCTTTACTGCTTCCCCACTAAAATCTACTACAAAGTTACTTTCCCCTTCATATTTATCTGCTTTCACTTTTTCATTGTTCCATCCTATTCTATTACCTAAAATAGGTTTAAATTTATCCTGTCTTCCTATCCTAACTTCCTTCTCTATTGTCTCTATAAGTTTAATAGGGTATCCTCTATCTCTGAACATATCACACAACAATATACACTCATCATTGAAATCTGATTCTCTTGATGTCATTCTGCTTCCCCTTACATATTGTCCCTTGACAATACCTTTTTTCTGATGGTAAGGGTGCGCACTATTGTAAGCTAGATAAGAGTTCGAAAAGGTTTCTTTTCTATAAATTTTTGAAAACAAACCATGTTCACATTTCCCTATGGAGATGTCCAAATACTTTAAAATATTCTTATCACACTGATAGGTGAAGGCCAAAAAATCGGTTGATTTTGAAATATAGTTAAAGAAAACTAAAAATTCATCCTCTGATCCTACCCATAAAAAGCACATGTCATCCAAATAACGCCTATAAAATTTCCAACAATGTTTAAACTCGGAATTAATGATGTATCTATCTTCCCAGGCAGACAAAATGATATTTGTGTATGTGGGGGCACATCTCGCCCCCATGGCTACCCCCTGAATTTGTTTAAAGAACTCATCTTCATAGTGTATATAATTATTACTTAGAACTAAATCCATTAACGTTAAAATGAGATAAAAATCATTGTTACTAAATTTTCCATATTTTACCAATGCTTCTTCAAACCATTTCATTCCTTCACTATATGATATTGAAGAAAATAAATCTACAATGTCGATCGTAATAAAAGTAATATTCTTATCAAACACGTCTTGTGGTAAATTCTGTAACAAATCCCAAGGATCTTTCACTACCCCATTGCCCTCCATTGATAGATCCTTTAATTTGACATCTAACCATCTGGCCAAGTGTGCTGTGACTGAACCCTCTGAGGCTACAATAGGTCTCATTGGGGGAATTTTCTGCATTTTTGTGCACCTTTGGTACTCCAAATATTGTGGGGACTTTAGGTTACTACCTCAAGAATCCCTGACACAACTGCCCTATCTACATCAGGTAGATCTACCTTGATAGCGGGTGCAATGGTACCCTCTGGCAGTAGTAGTAGTGTAGGTAGTGATTTTGTCTCTTGACAGCTGACAGGGCTGGTGGAAGGTAAAATGGAAAGGGCCTCAGTCCCTGAATGTGCCATGCAGAAAAGGTGCTCAGTCACTTTGCCAAGACAATGCCATATTGATCACTGACACAGGAAACTGAGGAGACAGTGATGATTCTCCCTGTTCGCAGATTTGACATGGGTGCACCTCTGATGTCCCCTACCTCTCCCCAATCATGGTTGTCCCCAACCTTTTCTGTCCATCATGAACCGTGTCTGTCTTATTTGTCCTGTATGTCTGCACCTGCTTCCTCACCTGGCCTTACTACCCTCCCCTCACATTTCTAAGCTTCATCCCCAACATCTGCCTCTCTTTGAAAGAAAGAAAAGTAAAAAATGGGCAGCTGTCCCACAAAAACTAATGAACCATACATAGCTCCCCACAAAAACTAATGAACCATACATAGCTCCCCACAAACACTAATGAACCATACATAGCTCCCCACAAACACTAATGAACCATACATAGCTCCCCACAAAAACTAATGAACCATACATAGCTCCCCACAAAAACTAATGAACCATACATAGCTCCCCACAAAAACTAATGAACCATACATAGCTCCCCACAAAAACTAATGAACCATACATAGCTCCCCACAAACACTAATGAACCATACATGGCTCCCCACAAACACTAATGAACCATACATAGCTCCCCACAAAAACTAATGAACCATACATAGCTCCCCACAAAAACTAAAGAACCATACATAGCTCCCCACAAAAACTAAAGAACCATACATAGCTCCCCACAAACACTAACGAACCATACATAGCTCCCCACAAAAACTAATGAACCATACATAGCTCCCCACAAAAACTAATGAACCATACATAGCTCCCCACAAACACTAATGAACCATACATAGCTCCCCACAAAAACTAATGAACCATACATAGCTCCCCACAAAAACTAATGAACCATACATAGCTCCCCACAAAAACTAATGAACCATACAAAGCTCCCCACAAAAACTAATGAACCATACATAGCTCCCCACAAAAACTAATGAACCATACATAGCTCCCCACAAAACTAATGAACCATACATAGCTCCCCACAAAAACTAATGAACCATACATAGCTCCCCACAAAAACTAATGAACCATAAATAGCTCCCCACAAAAACTAATGAATCATACATAGCTCCCCACAAAAACTAATGAACCATACATAGCTCCCCACAAACACTAATGAACCATACATAGCTCCCCACAAAAACTAATGAACCATACATAGCTCCCCACAAAAACTAATGAACCATACATAGCTCCCCACAAAAACTAATGAACCATACATAGCTCCCCACAAAAACTAATGAACCATACATAGCTCCCCAGAAAAACTAATGAACCATACATAGCTCCCCACAAACACTAATGAACCATACATAGCTCCCCACAAACACTAACGAACCATACATAGCTCCCCACAAAAACTAATGAACCATACATAGCTCCCCACAAAAACTAATGAACCATACATAGCTCCCCACAAAAACTAAGGAACCATACATAGCTCCCCACAAAACCTAATGAACCATACATAGCTCCCCACAAAAACTAATGAACCATACATAGCTCCCCACAAACACTAATGAACCATACATAGCTCCCCACAAACACTAATGAACCATACATAGCTCCACACAAAAACTAATGAGCCATACATAGCTCCCCACAAAAACTAATGAGCCATACATAGCTCCCCACAAACACTAATGAACCATACATAGCTCCCCACAAACACAAATGAACCATACATAGCTCCCCACAAAAACTAATGAACCATACATAGCTCCCCACAAAAACTAATGAACCATACATAGCTCCCCACAAAAACTAATGAACCATACATAGCTCCCCACAAAAACTAATGAACCATACATAGCTCCCCACAAAAACTAATGAACCATACATAGCTCCCCACAAAAACTAATGAACCATACATAGCTCCCCACAAAAACTAATGAACCATACATAGCTCCCCACAAAAACTAATGAACCATACATAGCTCTCGACTTCACCTATGTGTCTTCTTGATACACCTGATTTTGTAGAATTGTCTGTACAATATTATTCTGTTGTTGTCAGCTACACTTGATGTGATGACTGTCCAACTTCAGCAAATTGTGGCTACACGTCTACATTTATATTGTGAGGAAGTGAATAGGCATGGTGCTCTCCCACTACCTTCCTGCAAATGTCTCCAATCTTTCTCTTGTGTGTCCTCCTGTCTTCTTCATTCCCCCACTTTCCTATAATCCCTTTTTGTGCATTTAACTCATTACAGCCAAGTGATATCTCCAGGTGTTTCTGCAGTTAACGCCTACTGCTCCTCTAGGTCTCAAATATTGCCTTTTTATATTTTCATTAATAATTCCAAAACTATGCTAAATACAAGGTATCAAAATATTTTATCTTGAAGCATATATAATGGCAAACACAACTGCACTGATATGTGACCTCTGTCAATAAGTATTTGTTATTACTGTAAGGTGATAACTTCATTTTTTAAAGGCTGAAGCCACACCCACTGGGAGTTAAAGGTACACACTCAGAAGAGCTGTACTGGAGGGAATGAGTTAATCTTGTCAAAAAATAGAATCACACACAACACACATGGCCAGAAATGGCCCATAAGAAAGCCTTCACTTTTTTCCCTTCATCATTTGCACATAAGTTGGTATAACACACCAAAGCTGAGTGACAGTGAGTGGCTGTTCATGTCCTGTGGAAAAACCTGGTCAGTTGTTGTCATCATCTGCAATACCCTTGTTATCCTCGAATAAATAAATTGAATGGCACAGTGGTGCAGCGGTAGCATTTTTGCCTCACAGCAAGAGGTTCTCCATATTGATTTTCATCTGGGGTGCCTTTGGTGTGGAGTCTGCATGTCCTCCCTGCATTCATGTGGGTACTGCATTCGTGTGAGTACTCCAGTTTCGTCCCACATTACAAAAACATGCATCGGGAACATTTCTCACGAGCTTCCACTGAAAACTGGCTTCGTTCCAAGTTGGACTTTCCCAGTTAACAAATGTATAAAGGTGCTTAAACACACTGCTCTATCAGAATACAGATTAAAGGCAGACTTAAGGAAATCATTGGCAGCAGTTATGCTCACAATCCTTTGACTATTGGTTGTAGCCAAGTAAAATATTCTCTCTAGAGTATTAACACAAATCAGTTGTTTGAAGATTAATTTTTGACCATAGTATCAAGGGTTCAATTCCAGCTGTATAGCACATTACTTCTTACTGTGATGTTGTACTGTTATGATATGTTTCATGACACACATCTCACTTTTTATCAAGTTAGGCATTTGCCAAGACATCTAAGGCCATATAGAAGATCTAGTAAACCACCCTTATTGCAATCACATCTTCATCAGGTTTTGGTTCTTGACCCCAGAGCCATGAGTTACTGATACACAGCATGACAGCTGAATACTGACCACACACCATAAAGTTGTACATTAATGACCCAAACACACCCTTTCATTTGTGCATGTATATTTATTTGTCTCTGTCTTCACCCCGTCTTACCCACCCTTTTGAGCTGTTTACTGTTCATTAGGCTGACGGATGTAAATGTCGTGTTATAGCGTTTTCACACTGTCATTGTTTTGCTGAAAAATAGTACGCACATCTTCCATTGGCTGAGTAGGCTATCACTTTCCTTCCAAAAGTGTGGTCTAGAGATGCGTGAACTATGACTTTCTTGGTGGGGGTGCTGAGATAATGATCAAGACTGTAAAGTTAATTTTCATCTTGATAATGGTTCAAATCCTACTGCCTGTTTTTAAAGGTATCTTTCCTGAGAATTAGTCCACTGTGTATCAGTCGAAGACCCTTCTAGTCCTAAGAGTTTCATGAGGTCTGGCAAGAACCAACTGTAGTATGTGTTGCTAAATGGCATTTCATGAGTTATTGCAAATGCAGTGAGTGTTTGCCTTACATCACATTGTAAATCCAGTTAACTTGTGATTTCCCATGAAGCATGTCTGGTATGCAGTAGTTATTAAAGAGTGTTTCAGTAGCTATTACACACTCAGTTTGGTGAGGCAACATATTTATAATAGTCATTCATAGGTATTCCTAAAGTTATGAAAAAAAACTTACTATAATAATCACATTCTGACACTGTGTGTAAAATGATCTGCATACTGGAGTCAAACGCTGCTTCAGCTCTGCTTTTTCATTTAGCTCAGAGAGTTTACACCTTGTGCCACAGAGAAAGCTAGGTAGGCAAGTGGATTTTTTCTGCTATGTACTGCCCAGAGTGCTGACAGCCATGCATCACTATTAAGGCTGTTTGCTCTGAAGAAGGCAAATTAAATGAAAGTTTTTCACATTTTTCCTTCAGAAGAGAAATTTGTTTGCTTGCAACATACCATTGCACAAATTGGGAAGGCAAGCACAACACTTCATTTTTGAATTGAGCTTTGCAGCTATTATGGAAAGGTATAATAAAACAGGGGCAAAACCATTGAACACTGGTACTTCATAACCCATTTCAACACATCAAAGTATAATCACACATGTGCTAACACTTTGCCAATATCCATGCAAATAGGTGTCTCATCATTGGGCTTTAAGAAGAGATTTGGAACAAAAATAAGTATTGTAACTGAATGATATTACTTCATTACATGGAAATTGTTTAATTTACTTATATGAAATGAAGTGAGCTGTGTGATAAACTGACCACTTAATTATGGACAGTTGGGTCTGCACTGCAGCACTGACACTTACAAATGATATATACAACCACATAGAGCCCTGACACATGTAAATGATAATTTGTATTCCTCCTGCATTGGAACATTAACTATTACTTGTTTTTGGCAGTCCACCTTGCTCATGCACGACAACATACACTTGCTAATATCAGTACCATTCATTAAGGTTTAAATTCCATCATCATAACCTGATGACCAATTAACAATTCATTGTCCATCTTGTGCTTTACTAGTGTGTGTGTGTGTGTGTGTGTGTGTGTGTGTGTGTGTGTGTGTGTGTGTGTGTGTGTGTGTGTGTGTGTGTGTGTGTGTCATCTACAGAAGACAGGTCGGCACATGTCACTTTCACTTCTACAGTAAATATTAATGACAGCATACCTGAGATAAGTCAGCAGTGCAGATGTATTATTGATCATAACATTGCACTTGCTAAATCATATCAACAAATATGGATTTGCATTAAATCTTCAACATCAGACTATCTTTTCTGAGACAAAATGAGAAGCTAATCCTATCCATACTGTACTGTCATAGTATAAAAGTTAGACTTCTGTGGTGGTGTTTGTGTTAAATGCTCTGTGTTATAGATTGCATAGTTAGAATAGTAGGGGGTTCTATTCTCACAGCAGACACTGTTGGGGTGTATGTGTCTGTATGCACTTGTGTAAATATGACTCTATCTAATGCTGCTCTCAATAAAGTAGTTGTCTGCAATTAATTTTACACTGCAAGATGAGTCCACATTAATGTCAGACCATTCGCCTGACATCATCTTCTCTGCAACATTTCACTGATATCATCCTCTATAAAGTGCACTCTCACAATATATGAAGCTAGACTTCTGCAGTGGCACTTGCATTAAGTACTGTGTCTTCTACATTATATAACTAGAGAGGGATTGGATTTGAATCTCAAAGCAATAAACTTGTGTATGTGATGGTAGGTCCATTGCATCACTGGAGGATTAAATCAACAGCTGTGCTCATTTAAATTCCAGTCGTGACAAACATTTACATGGGCAGATCATTCCCGTGTTGCATTTTCGCTCTGTCCACAAATGCATACTGCCTGCAGCACACTGATGAGGTCATAATTTTAGTAATGTACTCTCATACTTTTACAGTCATACCTGTCCTGTGGGATGTCTGTTTGATACACTTGTGTGTAGACTGTGTCAGTCAATAGGTAGGGAGTTCAAATACAGCAGTGAGACTTGTGTGAAAGTAAATGGTTGCAAGAGTGTATAACACCTCTTAGTATTGATAACATTTAGAATTCCACACAGCCCTAGAAGTCATTTTTTTGCACACACATCTCCTTTGCATGACACAGCTGATGTCATCCTTTCAATGATGCACTGTGGCTCACATGCAATCAGATTTCTCCTGTGGTGTGTACATATAATACAAAAAAAGAAAACACAAGTACAAGGAGGTAGCACAAGTAATAAAAAAACAGAGAAGTTAATAAAATCCTTAGTGCTTCAGCTGAAGAGCCTTCAATGAGTACAAAAACTATAGATTAAGCACAGCATAAATACACTCCAATTATAACAAGCAATTGTACAATAATGTTAATCAAATCACATATTTCCAATTACATTCTTTATTGAGCCCAAAGGGCTTTAAAGTGTTTCCTTCCTTAAAAGTTTATCTTTTGTACTTGTACACTCTCCTAAACCTACCTCAAACTGTTCCATAATAGAACACTTAAATTCGTCAGAGTTAGCATTGTGTAAGGACAAAAAATGATTACCCAACGGGCTATCCAGCCTTTCATTTTTTATGTCCTTGATGTATTCCTGGAACCAAACTTTAAAGCTCCTACACTTTTCCTTACATAAACAAGTTACAAGTACATTGCAAAACATAAATTACTCCTTCAGTATTACAAAAATAATTCACATTTATCACAAATTTTGTCTGATTAATATACAGAAATAAACTATCTCTTACAAATAGAGCAACTATTAAATGGCACAGTTCCCTCTAAGATTTTCAATATTCCTACTAATACTGACATCTGGTGGTATAAAATAATTATGCACCACCATGGCTGATAAGTTTCTGGCTCTCTTATAAGAAATGTTAGCACAGTTAGACAAGACATATCTGAGGTCCCTGTCTCAACACCATGGGCCAAAATTGTCGCACCACCCTATTTGTTCAGTTAGAATATTGAAGGTAGTTGCAAAATATACTTCTTTTTTACCTATCCTATTTCCATAACTATTTCCACTCCTACTAAAATTATTGCTTCTAATATTGCCAGCAACCCAGTTTTCAGAAATAATGTTATTTTTATTTCCATTATTGCGGTTATCACCACTTTGCATGTTGCCATACCTCATTTCTATAATCTTAAGTTTTGCCTGTACTATTACACTTCCATCATAACCTCTATTAGTGAACATTCTCTCAGCTTCACATAGTTCCTTATTAAACTCATCATCTATGCTGCATAATCTATTTATTCTAAGGAATTCATTGTATGGAAGAACAGATATCAAATGTTGTGGATGGCAACTATTACCATACATAAACTGGTTCCTTTGTTCAAACTTTCTGTGAATACCAGTCGCAAGACCCATAAGGTCTATATCCAGAAAGTTAACTCTATATCCCAACTGAATTCTATCAAACTGCAAGCCCATATTATTAAGCAGAAGATCAGCTATAAATAACTGGGCATCTGATGTATTCCCATTACATAAGAAAATTAAATTGTCTATAAATCAAAAATAAAAAGACTACTTGAGATTTATAAAAATTATGTGAGTATATATAATCCATTTCAAACTTGGCCGTTACCAACTTAGCATACTTAGGGGCAAATGTAGCCCCAATTGCAGTACCCTGCAGCTGATGAAAAACTTCTCCATTAAACATAAAAAAAATATTTTTCAAACAAAAAAAAGGCGAGATGAAGGAGAATCCCCTAGCAAATAATACAAAGCTTGTATTCCTTCAGCATGTTTCATATTAGTACACAAGCTTTTTATATCCATATGTAGCCAAAACATAGAACCTTTCCATTTTAGCCCCTGTAGTTTACTTAGAAAGTCTTGATTGTCTGTAATGTAAGATGGAATTTTCATTACATTTGGTTTAAACAATCATGCAGCAACATACATATAGATTTCAAAAATATTTCTTTGCTGAGACTACTGGTCTTCCACTGAGATTTGAGCTGCCCTTGTGTGTTTTTGGTAAGCAGTAAAATACTGCTATTTTACTATCTTGCACACAAAACTTCTTTTCCACATCTACATCTGTAAAATAGACCAAGCGTAATCCTTTTTTTAATTATAAATAAATAAGGTAACCCAGTCACCAACACGATAACCTTGAAATTAGACAGTATGATGACCCGGAAGGTAAAACAATAAAGCAAAGAACTGAAGCTGCCACAGGAAACAGAAGTTTAATCCACAAGCCCCAAACAGTTCACATAAATGCCTCCAAATACATCGGTACGTTTTCGTTTCTCCTACTTCATCAGATGTGGGCTGCTTCCAAAGCTAACATTTATAGAGCACATTATTTCAATTAACAAATCACCTTTGCTAAGCAATCAACTTGTAATTGAGAAAAAGTGAAAAAAAGTGCTTTTAACCTGATGTTAACATTTTATGTTTTACATGATAAAAATTTAAAGATGTGTGCCAATACATTACTAAATCACATAATCTTATTATAAATAATCATTCACTTTTAAAACTGTGTTCAATTTTGGTAAAATGCATGAATGAATTAAAAAATACCAAATAAGTAAAAAATGAAATTAAACTTTCCTTTGATGAAAGAAATACTTCTGCAAAAACTAATCCATTTAGCACCATCTAGTGGCCATACCAAGATTTTGCAAGGAACAGCAAAATAACAAACCATTCCCTTTTCCTTAAAACATAACTTACATAGAGTGTGTTCTAAAAATGCCTACTTTAATATATGTTTGGTCTATAAATACATGCATATGTTAAAAATACATAATTAACATATTACTAATCTATTCCATTAATTTTCTACTATTTCTATCACTATCCTTGAACTGGCATTGTACTCTAATATCAATGCATTACTGAAATTCTCATCCACATTTCTTGTATTTACTTCCTTTTCAGTAGCATCTATACCCAATATAGGTTTAAATGTACTCTTCCTACCATCCATCACCTCTATTTTCACCTTTTCTATTAACCAGTCAGGATAACTTCTGTTCTTGAACATTTTTCTAAGAACATTCATTTTTTCCATAAAGTCATCATCATTTGAAGTCATCCTACATGACCTAATATACTGGCCTTTTACTCTATTTCTTTTATAATACGTAGGATGAGCACTCTTATAATTTAGGTAAGAGTTCGAGTAGGTCTCTTTCCTATAAACCTTGGACTGAAATGTATTGTCTTTTTTATATATTTCTATGTCCAAGAATTCTAGGGTATCTTCACTCAAGGAATAAGTGAATTCTAAAAAATTTGTACTTGTATTTAAAAAATCTATAAATACTAGTACCTGTTTACTCGGTGCCACCCAAAGAATACAAATGTCATCCAAAAATCTCTTATATTGTATCCAACACCTCTTGTATTGTGATTTTAAAACAAATTTCTCTTCCCATTTAGCCAATACAAAATTCGCATATGTAGGGGCACAGGCTGCCCCCATTGCTACTCCCTTTATCTGGTGAAAGTATTCTGCCTTAAAATAAATGAAGTTATACTTTAAAACCAGATCAAGCAACTGCATAATTACTGTACATTCATTGTGACTTAAAGTGTTGTCTTCAAACACTATTTCTTCCAGTAATTTTAATCCTTGTTCATAGGGTATGCTTGAAAACAAATCTACTACATGTATAGTCAAAAATCTTAGATGCTCTTTCCATAAATCCTGTTCTAAACCTCTTAAAAAATCCCAAGAGTCTTTTAATAAATTACACCTTTTTACCCATATTGCCTTCAATTTCCCATCTATAAACTTAGCAAGCGGTAAGGTTTTAGATCCTTCAGCCAAAACTATTGGTCGCAAGGGTGGATTCATTTCATCCTTATGTATTTTCAGAATCCCGAAGATGGTGGGTATTCTTGGCTTCTCCACTTTTAAGTAACCATATGTCTTACTATCTATTAAACCATCTACAATAATTCCTCTAGTACCATATCTATACGTCTGTACGTTATATTGATTTCATTTATAGACACGTTGGAATATTTGTTGGGATCCCTCAAATTTCATTCATTTTCCCCTCATAAGTCATATTGTCCGTAAGAACCATTCTGCCACCCTTGTCTGCTTTCATAATTCTTAGATTTTTCTCTCCCCTTATTTCTTTTAATGTCTTACTTTCAAGTGGGTTCAGGTTATTTTCGTATTTTACCTTATTAAAACTACCCCAAACCCCTCTTTCTATTATATTTTCCAAGTTTTTTTATCTGGGGATGTAGGGGGGATTAAATACACTTTTCCTAGTCATTCTTGTTGGTTCATATTTAATATTCTGACTAAAAATGGTTTGAAAATTAATTTTTCTAGTAAATTCCTTTACATCCATTAATGTTCTGACAAGATCTCCTCTGTTCCAAGGAATAAATTTGATACCCTTACTTAGTAAACTAAAATGTTCATTAGTTAAAATTATGTGAATAAAATTATAAATACTAAAATCACACTTAATAAATTTAAAAGGGTTAATTTCATCTTGAACAATGTCTGAAATTTCTTAGTCGGGGTGGTTGGTACTAACCATATTCAGTACCTCTTCCTCCCCCTTCTTGCTTCCCCTCGAAAATTTGAGTCCTGTCTTTCATTTTGGTATCCATTCTTTAACCTTTAAGATCTCCTTAAAGGGTGTGCCTCACAAAAATCATCTCTAAAATCATCCAAATCTATCACACGTTCACTGACCCTCACATTTTCATTTCCTTTTCATACCTCATTGTTCCTCCATTCCCAATGCCTCCCTCCTACCTTAGGTTTAGAGTATGCACTATTATTCTTATACTCATTTAAGTCCTTTTGAAGTTTTTTTTACTTTATGTTTAATTAATTCATTGCACTGTCCCTCTGTGTCCCTCCTAATGTTATCATACTTCACTCTTTCCTCAGGAATGGTGTGAATCAAATCATCTTTTATACATTCATTTAACATTTCTACTTCCTTTAACAATTCATCTTTCACTCTATTGTTTTCTACTATCATACATCTTAATACATCAAGCCCACATCTGTTGTAAATTTCTACAAGTTCCTTATACATATTGCTACCAAACACAACATTATTGGGAAATTTAAAAATTCTTTGTCCCTTGGGGACTATATTTTCAGAAATGCATTCAGTTAAATAGGCATTTTCAATGTCCAATGATTTATATTTGTAGAGCAGTTTTTCAAACCTGACCAGTTTCACTCTATAGCTTTCAGAAACTGGTTCAGATCTGGCTGTTTTATTTTTAAAATCTGCCAAAAAACTAACCTTCAGCCAGTTATGGAAGTCCATTGCAGATTCACTTTGTCCATTGCCAGCTGGCGAACTGGCCGATTTTGATGCCTTCACTTCTTCCACTACTATTAGTTTCCCCTCTTCCTTCCAAAATCCTTGGTGTGTTGTAAAGATTAGTGTTATTTGAAGCAGAACTACAAGAATTAGATGCACCACCATTGCGCCCATCTTCGCGCCATTTTTGCCGGCCATTTGCTTCTTGGTTCCTCCCCTCGAACGCCATGTTAACAGTCAACCAGTGATTGGCTCAATGGAGTCAAAAGATCTATCAATTGGGGCAATTGCCCAGTCAATTTCCTGGTTTGACCAATCTCTTCCTTGTTGGTCCTGTCGTCACCTTCCATGCTCATTTCACCTTCCATAAGGCTAGCAACAAAAACTATAAATGAATAAGGTAACCCAGTGATCAACACGATAAACAACCTTGAAATTAGACAATATGATGACCCAGAAGGTAAAGCAGTAAAGCAAAGAACTGAAGCTGCCAAAGGAAACAGAAGTTTATTCCACAAGCCACAAACAGTTCACATAAACACCTCCAAATGCACAGTACGTTTTCGTTTCTCCTACTTCATCAGATGTGGGCTGCTTCCAATGCTAACACCTTTTATAGAGCACATTATTTCAATTAACAAATCACCTTTGCTAAGCAATCAACTTGTAACTTAGAAAAAGTGAAAAAAAGTGCTTTAGTGCTTTTAACCTGATGTTAACATTTTATGTTTTACATGATAAAAATTTAAAGATGTGTGCCAATACATTACTAAATCACTTAATCTTATTATAAATAATCATTCACTTTTAAAACTGTGTTCAATTTTGGTAAAATGCATGAATGAATTAAAAAATACTAAATAAGTAAAAAAATAAATGAAACTTTCCTTTGATGAAAGAAATACTTCTGCAAAAACTAATCCATTTAGCACCATCTAGTGGCCATACCAAGATTTTTGCAAGGAACAACAAAATAACAAACCATTCCCTTTTCCTTAAAACATAACTTACATAGAGTGTGTTCTAAAAATGCTTACTTTAATATATGTTTGGTCTATAAATATATACATATGTTAAAAATACATAATTAACATATTACTGTTTAAATAAAAACACTTATTAAAAACCATGTTATTAAAATTGCATTCAAATGAACATTGTAATAAAAATTACTTAACAAAAAAAGATGTTTAGTAAAAAGTATGTAGATAGTTTATAAAGCATTTAGGACACTTTATAAGGTTTGAGCAACTTTCTTGAAATTCCTATTAGACACATATTACAATTTGGCTGATCTTATTTTCAAAAGGGGGGCTATGGAAATATTTCCGTTAAGACCAGGGGCTTTGTTGCGTCTAGTATTAGTTGCCAGTACAGCTCCCTATATTCTATTCTTTCTTCCCACAGCCTTCCCCTTTTATCTATGTCTACTTTCTCAATAACTTAAAATGTAAATTGTGCCTCCGGGCATTCCTTAGTGTGCTTATATAGTGCATTTGTTTCCTTTTTTTACCTGTATATCATATATATGCTCGTATATTCTCCTTTTTAGTTTCCTTTGTTTTTCCAACATAAAAACCTTGGCATGTCTTACACAATGCCAGGTATACCAAGCCTTTAGAATCACAATTATTAAAGTCCCTACTTTCTAGCTTTATGTTTCTACTTTTTATAAAAACTTCTTCTTTGTTTATAAAATAGGTGCATTGCGAACAATGACCACATTTAAATGTTCCTTTCTTTATTCTCCTATTAGAATATCGGGTATCTGTATTACCTTCCAATAGTTTTAATAATAATTTTAATAATTGAACACAGTTTTAAAAGTGAATGGTTATTTATAATAAGATTATGTGATTTAGTCATGTATTGGCACGCATCTTTAAATTTTTATCATGTAAAACATAAATGTTAACATCAGGTTAAAAGCACTTCAATTACAAGTTGATTGCTTAGCAAAGGTGATTTGTTAATTGAAATAATGTGCTCTATAAAAAGGTGTAGCTTTGGAGAAGCCCACATCTGATGAAGTAGGAGAAACAAAAACATACTGTGTATTTAGGTTGTTTATCGTGTTGTTCACGGGGTTACCTTATTCATTTATAGAAATTGACTGGGCAATTGCCCCAATTGATAGATCTTTGACCATTGAGCCAATCACTGGTTGGCTGTTAACAGTTCTGCTTCAAATAACAGTAATCAATATAAATCATTGGACATTGAAAATGCCTATTTAACTGAATGCATTTCTGAAAATATAGTCCCCAAGGGACAAAGAATTTTTAAATTTCCCAATAATGTTGTGTTTGGTAGCAATATGTATAAGGAACTTGTAGAAATTTACAACATATGTGGGCTTGATGTATTAAGATGTATGATAGTAGAAAACAATAGAGTAAAAGATGAATTGTTAAAGGAAGTAGAAATGTTAAATGAATGTATAAAAGATGATTTGATTCACAGCAGTCCTGAGGAAAGAGTGAAGTATGACAACATTAGGAGGGACATAGATGGACAGTGCAATGAATTAATTAAACATAAAGTAAAAAACTTCAAAGGGACTTAAATGAGTACAAGAATGATAGTGCATACCTTAAACCTAAGGTAGGAGGAAGGCATTGGGGATGGAGGAACAGTGAGGTAGGAAAAGGAAATGAAAATGTGAGGGTCAGTGAACGTGTGATAGATTTGGATGATTTTAGAGATGATTTTTGTGAGGAACAACCTTTAAGGAGATCTGAAAGGTTAAAGAATAGGGAAGGATACCAAAATGAAAGACAGAACTCAAATTTTCGAGGGGAAGCAAGAAGGGGTAGGAAGAGGTATTGAATATGGTTAGTACCAACCACCCCGACTTAGAAATTTCAGACATTGTTCAAGATGAAATTAACCCTTTTAAATTTATTAAGTGTGATTTCAGTATTTATAATTTTAATCACATAATTTTAACAAATGAACATTTTAGTCTACTAAGTAAGGATATCAAATGTATTCCTTGGAACAGAGGAGATCTTGCCAGAACATTAATGAATGTAAAGGAATTTACTAGCAAAAATAATTTTCAAACCATTTTTAGTCAGAATATTAAATATGAACCAACAAGAATGACTAGAAGTGTATTTAATCCCCCCTACACCCCCAGATAAAAAACTTGGAAAATATAATAGAAAGAGGGGTTCAGGATAGTTTTAATAAGGTAAAATGCAAAAATAACCTGAACCCACTTGAAAGTAAGACATTAAAAGAAATTTGGGGTGACAAAAATCTAAGAATTATGAAAGCAGACAAGGGTGGTGGAATGGTTCTTATGGACAATATGACTTATGAGGGGAAAATGAATTAAATTTGACGGATCCTGATAAATATTCTAACGTGTCTATAAATTAAATCAATATAGCATACAGACGTATAGATATGGTACTAGAGGAATTATTTTTAGATGGTTTAATAGATAGTAAGACATATGGTTATTTAAAAGTGGAGAAGCCAAGAATAACCACCATGTTCGGGATTCCGAAAATACATAAGGATGAAATTAATCCACCCTTGCGACCAATAGTTTCGGCTGAAGGATCTAAAACCTTACCACTTGCTAAGTTTATAGATGGGAAGTTGAAGGCAATATGGGTAAAAAGGTGTAATATATTAAAAGACTCTTGGGATTTTTTAAGAGGTTTAAAACAGGATTTATGGAAAGAGCATCTAAGATTTTTGACTATACATGTAGTAGACTTGTTCTCAAGCATACCCCATGAACAAGGATTAAAATTACTGGAAGAAATAGTGTTTGAAGACAACACTTTAAGTCACAATGAATGTACAGTAATTATGCAGTTGATTGATCTGGTTCTAAAGTATAACTTCATTTATTTTAGGGGAGAATACTTTCACCAGATAAAGGGAGTAGGAATGGGGGCAGCCTGTGCCCCTACATGTGCAAATTTGGTATTGGCTAAATGGGAAGAGAAATTTGTTTTACAATCACAATATAAGAGGTGTTGGATATAATATAAGAGATTTTTGGACAACATTTGTATTCTTTGGGTGGCTCCGAGTGAACAGGTACCAGTATTTATAGATTTGTAAATACAAGTACAGATTTTTTAGAATTCACTTATTCCTTGAGTGAAGATACCCTACAATTTTTGGATATAGAAATATATAAAAAAGACAATACATTTCAGTCCAAGGTTTATAGGAAAAAGACCTATTCAAACTCTTACCTACATTATAAGAGTGCTCATCCTATGTATTATAAAAGAAATATAGTTAAAGGCCAGTATATTAGGTCATCTAGGATGACTTCAAATGATGATGATTTTATGGAAGAAATGAATGTTCTTAGAAAAATGTTTAAGAATAGAAGTTATCCTGACTGGTTAATAGAAAAGATAGAAATAGAGGTGATGGAGGGTAGGAAGAATAAATTTAAACCTATATTGGGTATAGATGCTACTGAAAAGGAAGTAAATAAAGAAATGTGGATGAGAATTTCAGTAATGCATTGGAATTAGAGTACAATGCCAGTTCAAGGATAGTGAGAGAAATAGTTGAAAATGAATGGAATAGATTCATAGCTTTCACTGATTTGGACAACATCTCGAAAAGTAATTTAAAAGTAGTATATAAAAATTCCAATAATCTCAAAAAACTATTGGAAGGTAATACAGATACCCGATATTCTAATAGGAGAATAAAGAAAGGAACATTTAAATGTGGTCATTGTTCGCAATGCACCTATATATAAACAAAGAAGAAGTTTTTATAGAAAGTAGAAACATAAAGCTAGAAAGTAGGGACTTTAATAATTGTGATTCTAAAGGCTTGGTATACCTGGCATTGTGTAAGACATGCTAAGGTTTTTATGTTGGAAAAACAGAAAGGAAACTAAAAAGGAGAATATACGAGTATATATATGATATACAGGTAAAAAAGGAAACAAATGCACTATATAAGCACACTAAGGAATGCCCGGAGGCACAATTTACATTTTATGTTATTGAGATAGTAGACATAGATAAAAGGGGAAGGCTGTGGGAAGAAAGAATAGAATATAGGGATCTGTACTGGCAACTATTACTAGAGGCAAACAAAGCCCCTGGTCTTAACGAAAATATTTCCATAGCCCCCTTTTTGAAAATAAGATCAGCCAAATTGTAAAAAGCGTCTAATAGGAATTTCAAGAAAGTTGTTCAAACCTTATAAAGTGTCCTAATTGCTTTATAAACTCTCTACATACTTTTTACTAAACATGTTTTTTTGTTAAATAATTTTTATTACAATGTTCATTTGAATGCAATTTTAATAACATGGTTTTTAATGAGTTTTTTTAATTAAACAGTAATATGTTAATTATGTATTTTTAACATATATATGTATTTATAGACCAAACATATATTAAAGTAGGCATTTTTAGAACACACTCTATGTAAGTTATGTTTTAAGGAAAATGAATGGTTTGTTATTTTGTTGTTCCTTGCAAAATCTTGGTATGGCCACTAGATGATGCTAAATGGATTAGTTTTTGCAGAAGTATTTCTTTCATCAAAGGAAAGTTTCATTTCATTTTTTACTTATTTAGTATTTTTTAATTCATTCATGCATTTTACCAAAATTGAACACAGTTTTAAAAGTGAATGGTTATTTATAATAAGATTATGTGATTTAGTCATGTATTGGCAAGCATCTTTAAATTTTTATCATGTAAAACATAAAATGTTAACATCAGGTTAAAAGCACAAAAGCACTTTTTTTCACTTTTTCTCAATTACAAGTTGATTGCTTAGCAAAGATGATTTGTTAATTGAAATAATGTGCTCTATAAAAGGTGTCAGCTTTGGAAGCAGCCCACATCTGATGAAGTAGGAGAAACGTGTATTTGGAGGCATTTATGTGAACTGTTTGGGGCTTGTGGATTAAACTTCTGTTTCCTGTGGCAGCTTCAGTTATTTGCTTTATTGTTTTACCTTTTTTAATAAGTTTTTATATTCTTCAATAGACACATAATACTTAGCTATATCACATCTCTCATATACTTGTTCATCATTAAGGTAAGCATAGCACATCTCAAGATATTCAGTATAATATAAAATAAGTGAATAACAATTTTGTTAACTTTGTCAGACTGTTTCACCACCAATCTCCTGTCTTTACAAAATGCTGAAAGGACCAACTACTATTCTTTAGTCAAGTTATAAGTTATATTATTTTTATTTTCAACACATTCCTGAAATAATTGTTCAATCTGAAAATTCAAAGTGGAAATACAGCCTTATATATTAGAGTTCACAAATGTAGGAATAAACTGACCTGCTACAGA